>NW_007359926.1:1566155-1566982 GCF_000359705.1 Exserohilum turcica Et28A | reverse complement strand
ACTTTAGCAGCCACCATCAACAACAAGCGCCGGCGCCGCCTCTGCCAAAACATCCCAAATAGGCCGCCCAGACACGAACACGAAACCAATAGTCACATTGCCCAGTTTTTTTTTCCATTTGGGTATTTCACCACGGAGTTTATCATTTCCCTTTTTGGCCACTACAAGGAGCATCGACGGCGTTCATCCTCACCACCACCACTCTCCCAACAAAACCTACACAAAATCAAGGAACCAGGCCAGATACACCACCATAGAAAGGCATGGTCAAATGGCCCCCCCCCATTCTTGCAAATCATGGACGCACGAAAAAAAAATTTCCTTGTTCATCCCCTCCAAGTGCTGGAGTGTGGCATCGGTCGCTTTTGTTTTGTCAAATACCCAAGTGTGTGTTTTCTTTTTTATTTCTTAACCAAAGTATGTACGGCATCTCGCCTGTCCGTAGCTTCATTTCGTAAGCGCTCCACTGCATCAGGTGTTGAGCTGGACAGATGACGGGTCTCTTTTTCCCCCATACACGTTCCAATTTTGTAGCTAGCAAATCAAAACGTGCAAGCTCCATCCATCCATCCATCCATCCATCCATGATGCATCCACCCATCCATCTATCCAAAGCGTGATGAAACCTGCTTGAAATGTACACGCATCATCCCAGTTGCTAAACCAACATGTGTTTGCCACTTGCTCCTTCACAGCCAATGTCAACTGGCTTGGATTGCACATGGACGTACGCTTTCGTCTCCCTGCGCCTTGCACCAACACCACGTGAGATGCCGCGCTACCCGTTGACGGGTCCCCTTTCCCCCCCCTCCCACCTTGTACTATCC
>NW_007359926.1:1492734-1566135 GCF_000359705.1 Exserohilum turcica Et28A | reverse complement strand
GAGCATCGACGGCGTTCATCCTCACCACCACCACTCTCCCAACAAAACCTACACAAAATCAAGGAACCAGGCCAGATACACCACCATAGAAAGGCATGGTCAAATGGCCCCCCCCCATTCTTGCAAATCATGGACGCACGAAAAAAAAATTTCCTTGTTCATCCCCTCCAAGTGCTGGAGTGTGGCATCGGTCGCTTTTGTTTTGTCAAATACCCAAGTGTGTGTTTTCTTTTTTATTTCTTAACCAAAGTATGTACGGCATCTCGCCTGTCCGTAGCTTCATTTCGTAAGCGCTCCACTGCATCAGGTGTTGAGCTGGACAGATGACGGGTCTCTTTTTCCCCCATACACGTTCCAATTTTGTAGCTAGCAAATCAAAACGTGCAAGCTCCATCCATCCATCCATCCATCCATCCATGATGCATCCACCCATCCATCTATCCAAAGCGTGATGAAACCTGCTTGAAATGTACACGCATCATCCCAGTTGCTAAACCAACATGTGTTTGCCACTTGCTCCTTCACAGCCAATGTCAACTGGCTTGGATTGCACATGGACGTACGCTTTCGTCTCCCTGCGCCTTGCACCAACACCACGTGAGATGCCGCGCTACCCGTTGACGGGTCCCCTTTCCCCCCCCCCTCCCCACCTTGTACTATCCACGCCCGCCCATCAGCAAGGGCTCTCTCTCTCTCTCTCTCTCTCCCCTCCCTCCATAGCAACAAGAACTGGAACCAAGGAGTGAGAAGTCTCCACTTTTGCACACCTTGGTTGGTATTATCGCGTTCCAAACCTGTATCGACTCGGGTCGACTTTGGCCCTGCTTGAAACAAAGTGTCCCCAGTGCAGGTGCCCTCTCCTTCCCCCCTTGGCAGAGAAGACGGAAATTGGGGGGGGGGGATAGAGACACGTGCATAATACATCCACATCCACATCCATCATCATCACACCCTCGCGCCCACACACACACACACAGAGGGAGAGGGAAAGGCAGACCCAACTGACTAGACTAGACCAGACTAGCAGACTAGTTTCCCTAGCTACCGCTTGATCTGCCCTTCTCTACCACTACTAATCCCGCGCCTCGTCTCGTTGTCCTTTCTGCTCACCCCCCCCCTCTCTCTCTCTCTCTCGCGCGCGCGCGCACTGACTTGGGACTTGCACACGACTGGATCAACGCTAAGCTAAGCTACATTCATAAAACCACGCTTAGAGTAGACTTAGTCGGCCATGCGGCGCTCGCGGCTTCGCGCTGCCCCACACTCATCGCAAACTCGCTTTTTGCCTATCCACACCCATACTTGGCCTTTTTTTTAAGTGTGCATGTAGGTAGGTGTGTAGGTGTACATATGCATGCATGCGTGCATGCACGTGGAAAGGGGGGAGGGGGGCTAATGGAGATGCATTTCGCGCGTGTTTTAGCAGCCATGTATATCTTTCTACGTAGGTGTATTATCATTCTTCTTGAATCACCTCTACTGTTTGTTTCGTGCGAAGATATGGCCTCCGAAAAGGATAAAAACATGCACCAGGATTTTCACCAAAAGGGCCGCCGACGGCGCCATTCTGACTTGTCGGGGTTTTTTTTGTCGTCTGATGCCATAGTACACGGCCTTTTGTTATCGCTGGCTTTGCGAGTGTGAGAGCGATCTTCATGCTAGTGTGAGATGAGAGACTGTGTGTGTGTGTGTGGATCCACACACACACATCTCCCAAATACGCCCATGCCCCCATGTCCCATGCCCATGCCCATGCTGAAGCGATCTTCCGGCGCTGCCAAAAAGAAAGGATGAACAAACAAGGGAAAAAGGAAAAAACAGTCAATGAACAAATTAAATCCCGCTATTGCCTCAATCCACGGCAAAAACAAGACGGACGACCCCCCATGTGCGCTGTTACATGGACCGGTGAGGCCAGTGGGGAGGGGGTGAGGGGTTGGTTGGTTGCCAAAAGACTACGTATGTGCATAAACAACGACGTCGTTGTGCATTCTGTCTCTTTTTATTCTCTCTCTCTCTCTCTCTTCTTTCTTTGCCAGCAGCGCGTGCGCTACTTGGGGCTAAGAAGTAGTAATTTCACACAAGAAGTTGTGAGCAGCAAAGCAACCCGCCGTCGTACGATAATGACTAGGGGATTACTATTATCGACCTAAAAACACATGGGACGTTGTATTTACGGCCCCATGCCGCCCGTTTTTCAGCACCGAGCATCAAAGTAAGCACCCTCCTCGCGCGTGCGCACGTGTGCTACTGGTGTCTGACTGGATACGGGGTATGCGTTCGTTTTTTTCCCCTCTCTTCTTAGCTGTTCTATGTTTGCGACTAGTATTGCTGCTAGCAAAGGGTCGTACATATGCATGCTATGTAAGCATTCCGTGTGTGTGTGTGTGTGTGCACATGATGGGGCCAATTCCGAGAGAAGCGAAGAATATACCCAAGATAAGAGAAAGAAGTAAAATAAAGGGGGAGGCGCCTCATCCAGTCAGTTCTCTGGCGAAATTTGAGCCATAACATTGCCCCCGTCCCTGCATCTCCTTGTGGAGGGTAGGAGGTGGTGTGGTGCGGTGTGGTGTGGTGTGTGTGTACCTAGATAGTCCAGGTAGCCCTTATTGGTCGAGGCGCTGATGCTGCTACCATGACTACTACCGCTGGTACAGTAGCGCGCTGGTGTGCTGGCTGGCTCTCCCACCACGCCTCCCTCTTTTCCGTGACGGAACGAGGGTGCCGAAGAATGCCATGGCTGTGGGGGGGGTGCGTGAATGGCTTGTGCGCTAGAGTGCAAATGCAGGGTAGGATAGACTTTGGGACTGAGAGGCGGTTGATAGGCCGGGTATGTCGGGGTCAAAAGACGTTGAAGAGCAATGGGCAACGGGGCGGTGATTTTGCGGTCGTGGTAGAGGCACCGTCTGTTTCCATGGCAGTGATAGTAGTGGTGGTGTGGGCGGGCGGCGGAACAGGACGAGGCTAGGCCAAAAGCGGGGGTCCGCCAGAGCGGAGTGTGAAGGGATGCGTTGGTTGCTGTCCGGCCGTCCGCAAGACACGCCGAGCCCTCGGTCTCCCACTCCCTCTGGCCAAACGGCTGGGCGGAAGATCAGGGCCACCAAGATGTTATCGCGGCTCTCCCGGCCTGAGCCTGCCCTCATTCGCCAGCCGTTTGATGCTTTGGACAACAGCAAATGCCGTCTGCCGTGTCCACCGCACATCACCATATGCTATCAGGCAAGACGGGGCTCAGCTAGCTCCGCTTGCATGCGTCAAGGAGCATGGTGCGCTGAGTAGACCGGCGACTGGCGGCGTCGATTCTTCCTTTGCATTTGTGAATTCCTCGGCTCTTCCATGACCCAGCCGGTACGACGTTTAGCCCGCGCTAGCCCTAGCCACTTGCACTTGAGCCACTGGAATCGCAATCTTGGCTTGCCTTGGTCACCGCATTTGCGTGCAGCCATTGAAGGAAGAAATCCAGTCACAGGCCCGAGCCTTGACCCTCTCGCCTAACCACCCGTACCTTGTTTCAAAAGTCATGCCATCTCCACATGCACAGCAACACCTACTGCCTACAGTAACAAGACCGTGTTCTGAGATGGCAAAGTCAGCATGACGAGCCCCAACTACGTCAGAGGGAGTTGGCCATCGATCGCTAGGGTGTGTGGGAGTGGCACTGTGGTCTGTGTGCCGCTAGCCCTGTCTGGGCTAGCCGTTCCGAAAACTGCTGCTGTTTTGGGTGACCAAGGCATGGAAAACAGCGACTTCAACACCCACTACCACGCATAACCTCTCTACCGGACGCCATCCCTGCGATGCGCCCTCACCACGCTTGTCGCCATACGCAGCTCCCTCCAAAACCACCCCGTGATCATACCCGATCATCACCATGCCGCGTGGTCGCCCAAGGTGCGAATACCGTCTCCACTCCCAACGGCCGCCGACACCCATGCCCATGGCAGAGTTGCTTTCGCATCCCCACACTCGCAACCACCTGGCACCCCGCGATTGATGCGCACATCATGATGCGACCTGGAGGGATCAGCCTGCCTTCACCGACATGCTCTGCCCATGCAACCTGCATACACCACTAAGCATTGCCCAAGTGGACGCTGCATCACAACATCTGCAAGACATAGAGGTGTTCCTGCAACAGCTTGCGTATGCAGCATGGCGCCGACGCTGTCTGCTACAAGTCGTCGATTAGTTGCATGGCGGCTCGTCGCCACTGTATGGTTGGCCCGGATCCAACGCCCGCCCGACGCCCATCACCTCTCATAGCCAAGATGCACCATTATTATCCATCTCCCGCCATCAACACAACTAGGCGCGAACCGCGGCTCGTGCTTCACCCATACACATGTACGTACATGCAATATGAATCAGCCTCATTCTCGGAGCTTTGTTTTGTATGGGAATAGCTAGCGATCGCTTTCCCGATATTGCACAAAAAGAGCAACAGGGCAGGGGACACACGTCGCAAATGTACCCCGCGATTGACTGGCGTAAGCACTCGGTAGATGCTTTCACTCTGTTTGCAATGGCCAAGCAACCCCCTAGAAAAACCACTATTCGAAATGAGTACGCAAGCAGGACATGAGCTCGGCCAACATGGTGATTATGGGATAATCTACCAGGGACAAGCCATCATCAAAGTGGAACCAGCCACCTCAGCACCAACGGCCATATTGCTTGGGAGAGAAAAAAAAACAGTCTCAACACCAAGATCGCTGTCCATCAGACCGGGTCCCTTCCCTTCATCTTCGATCGCGCTGGGATACATAGCACCTGACGTCAACCTGCGAGTCGACGCCCTCCCACGTTTCGCTCTCTCTCTCTCTCTCCACATAAAAACACAAATTTCAACACGCCGCCTACCCGCCTCGGGCCTTTGCTAATCGGCCCGTCCAAATAACCCACCACCACCTCCCTTGTCAAGCGAAACTCTGGCTCACAAAAAAAATATCTCACGGTATCGATGCGATTCTACAATACGTCGTTCGTAACAACAAGGTTTTTTTTTGTCCTTTGGGCATCGAGCAATGACATAGTTGGCGGTCGCCCCCTCACCTGCCGATGTTACATGTTGAACATGTGTATACGTATGATGTGATATGATATGGCATTCGTAGATATCATCTCCAAAGTAAATCTTTTGCTCTTTTTGGCCAGACGTGCGACATGGCTGCCCTCTTCAATATCCCTCACCCCTTGCACCGAGAAACGGGCTACCATGCACACCCACAGCCCACACACCCATCCATCCATCAGTCCACCCTGACGGCCTTATTTCAACTCTACCACTCCCCTGGACATGCCCGTGGTTGGTGCGGTATTTTTTTTGTTAAATACCCCAGATGCTGATCAATCGGGTTTGAAGGACAGAATGTGCCCGGGGAGAAACATGTGATTTCCCTCTCCACCCACCCACACACACTTGCACTCACACATGGTGGATGGACAGGGGGGGATGAGGGGGAGGGGGGGGAGGCATTTTTTTTTTCGTTGGATGTTTCAATTGCTGGACTTGGTGCTGGTGTTGAATTGTAGTGGTATGTAGTATGTGGGTAATCCGGTATTCCAGATATTCCAGGCGATGCATGACGGGCTGGCAAAAGGCCAGAGTAAGTGAAATATTCAGTTCAACACACAACACGAACATGACAGTTGCCTACCTACGTACGTAGTACTGCAAGCATCTCTGTAGTCTGTTTCACGAGAAGACACCCAGTTTAAAAAAAAAGAGGAAACACAGACACAGCGTCATGTACATGTTTCAAGAATGCGAAACATTCTCACATAAACTAGCCCAACGGTGTCGAGTATTTTCCAACCCTGCAAGCCTGCCAACTCACCCTGTTTGTCTGTCTATCTATCTGTAAGTCCACGGCAAAGCGGGGACCCCAGGAAAAGGACTGATTAATTTGCAAGCACAAGCGCGGCCAGTGTGACGAGAAGGCCTATGACTAGTAGTATAGAAACAAGGAAACAAGCACAAGCAACAAACGAGCACAACACACCACACAACCCCCCTCCCCCCACGCCAGTTAGTCTCCACCCACAGTAACCCACTAACTCCATGTCACGCATACTAGCTTGACAGAGAGAAAGAGCGGAGACCTTGGACTCAACCAACTTTTTATTGCTTTGGGAAATCCTGTTTCTCAGCTCTGTTATTTATTTCCTTACTTTCTACATACTCAACTGTGTGTATATGTATGTGTGTGTGTGTGTGTGTGTGCTTGGTATTCGCGGATACCGGCAGAGCAGATTGGATGCCAAAGAAAGAAAAAAGAAGGTAGAGGGTAAAGGAGTCATCTTGTGGTGATGATGATGGACACACGGATCGATACTAGTGCGCTGCTACTTAACAAAACTACTGACAAATGTCACCAAGTACTTAGACTAGCGAGGTAACTAAGTAGTTAGTTGGGGGGCCATCACGTGGATTTGGAGGTGGGAAGTAGGTAGGTATGGTGAGTGAGGGCCAAGTAAGTAACGTAGCATCCGGGTCTCTAGTAGGTAGGTGTTTCCTTGCCGCGTGCTGGATTTCTTGCATGCCCGTACTTACACGCTTTCTAAAAATCCGTTTTTACTTACTTACTTACTGTAGTTACTGCTGCTCTCCAAATCACAAAAGAAAAAAAACACACATACTTAGTCTCTCTTCTTCACCCAAAGATCTCGCCCTCGCACGGCATCCGCACACTAGACGCTTTCGCATTCTCAATCCTCAGCACCTTTTCGCGACCCAGCCTCTCCACAGCCCCATACTTGACTGCCACATGCCCGCGTTCCATCTGCACGTCGTTGGCGCCGGCATTGCCCTCGACGCCATCGAGAAGCGGGGCGCCAAACGCGCGGGCCGTCTCTAGCGGATTCAAGCTGGCCCGCCGCCCGAGGTCCCAGTAGCCGTGGTAGAGCGGTAGTATCGCGATGATACTCACGAGGGAAAGCGTGGCGCCGAGAGCAGCGAAGATGGCGTTGGTGTGGTAGATTCCGTGGCGAAGCGTGAGTGAGCGCTGGAAGAGTGGGCCTCGGATTGTGGAGAGGACGGCTACGAGTGTTGCTGGTATAGTCAGCTACTTGGTTACATCTCTCTCTCTCTCTCTTTCTCTCTTTTTATTTGTTCTTTTCTCGGGATAAAGGGATATGTATAAGTACTAACCTGTAGTAACCCCGTTCCCACGAAACCTCAGCATCGCCCGCAGCGCAGCCCCGACAAAAGCCGACTCGTACACATCGTGTATATCCGCAATCTAGACATGCAAATTCAGTTGCTGCATCTTAAACTTGTTTCTTCTTCTTCTTCTTCTTCTTCTTCTTCTTCTTCTTCTTCTTCTTCTTCTTCTTCTTCTTCTCCTTCTCCTCCTCCTTCTCCTCCTCCTTCCCCCCGCACAAGAATAAAGTATCAATGAAAAAAAAGAGAAAGAACATACTTACCGTACACCCCCTCAACACCCCCCTCCAAAACCTCACCACAACCCCTTGTCCCAGCGCGCAAAAAACAAGCATATCCATACACATTTCCAGCACAGAGAGATAAACAGCGGGCTGTACTTCTTCTCCATGCACCCCGCCCACCCTCCACTCCTCCGCCCGCGTCCCATGCGCCGCAACCAGTATCCCCGCACACGCCGCTGTAAGCGTGAACACTGCAATCAGCGCCACGACGCCTTTTGCCGGGAAATTGGGACAGAACCCGGGGTTCCACGGTAAACGGATGTGGCGTGCGGTGCGGAAATACTGTTTTTTGTACTGTGGAAGTGGTTGTGGTTGTGGTTGTGGTTGTGGATTTGTACTGCCTTGTTGTGCATGTTCTTGTTGTAGGAATACTGACTCAGCACTCCGAGTCTCGCACGTCGATGGCAACAATAACAGCGGCTGTGGCTGTAGCTGTGGCTGTAGCTGTAGCTGTACAACATCTTGCATCGTCGTCATCGTCTTCGTCGTAGTACCAGTACCAGTACCAGTATCACCACGGAACAGCGTCGAATTCGCCCACGCAACAGGCTCATGGTAAAAAGCATCTCGAGCATCCCGGCTTCCAAACAGACAGGCGTGGAAACGAGGCGGCGTGGATTCGGATTCCAGCGGCGAGTCCCTGTGTGCTGGATGCGATATCGCTGTTTCTGGGGTTGTTCGGGAACCGTGGAGTCGCGGGTTGTATGCAGTGTAGAGCCACGGTGGTGCCGAGCGCGCAGACATATCCATTGCATTTTCACCTGTACTTTGCGTGCGATGCAGCTCGGTCGAGGAGCGCGGCGCCATGCGGTATTGAGGTTGGTATCGCATGTTGCATTTGGGACAAAATATATAACAGCTAACAGCCAAGTGTAAGTGTCAGTGTAAGTAATGCGGCGGCTTCGTCGTCAACAAGAGTCTTTATCGCGAGTGTCTCGTACGGCACAGCATAGCCACCATCTGGCTGGGCAGGCCATTTACTAAACACGACGCTGGTTGGCTATACAGCGTGGGTTCAGGAGCCCGGGACGCCTGGAATTGGCGGGTTCTTTGAGCAGAGGGTGAAACGCGCTTCGCGTAATTTCGTGTTGGCAGAGTCAGCCTGACGGAGGGGGCCTGAAGAAGAGTAATTAGAGTGGGGAACCAGCTTTGTACGGATTACTTTGTGCGGTGGACCTGTGGGTATTTAAATTACATGCAGGGTTAAGATGGCGTTTGATGAAAGATGAAGTGAGGATTCAAGCTGCATCTCTTGCATGGTGATACACTTAGCTACCAAGTTCACTCCAAGCTACATATAATTGCAACTCGAGAAAAAAAATCATCGACATTCTCACTCAAGCATTCTTATCAAACCCCAGAGAAACAAGCAAACACCAACATCACATCACATAACATCAAAGCAAAGTCAAAGACGGAAATTCAAAAACCAGACTCGTTATTCAATCGCTATTTACAGGGTTCCTCCTAGTGCCTCTCCTATCGGTAACGTCCAGGAAAAAAGCACTTTCTTGACAATTCCATCCATCTAATTACAGAACCAAAAATCAAACTGCTCGTCTAAGGAGGGTATCGTAGGTCAGTTATGTACGTGAAGGAAGCGCGGGCAATCGAAACAAGGTTTCAATGGCCCGACTTACTCCAGCACCCGCTCTTGGTGTACTATTATCCTGTCTTCATTGTCGAGTGATTTGCACAGCAAATCACTAACACACACCCATCCTCAAAATTTTACCATCTATACAGCTCTTGACCGAGTATTTGAGAATGTGTATTGCTTGTCGACATGGAGAACACTGCTTCCATTTACTCGAGGTCAGCCTTGCCGAGGATACCACGGGCCATGTGGCGCTTGCGGAGGTTGTACTCGATAGCCCTCTTCCTGGCGGCGGTGCTCTGGGTGAAAGCTGCGGAGCCACCAAAGGGACCGGCAAGCGCCTTGTTCTGCATGCGGACAACGCAGACGTTGGTGGCGCCACCGGCTGTGCCCTGGCAAGTCATACCAGCAGGCATCTGGACCTTGACGGGGAAGTCGGTGGTGGAAGCAGCAGAGAGACCTCCAATACCGATACCGGGAACGTTCTGGGTGACCTGGGCGTTCTTGAAGGCAGCAGGGTCAGTTCCACCGGAAGTGGGGTCGATCTGGGCAGAGAGAGGACCGGCACCGTCCTGGTTGACTTGGTGGAAGGTCATGGTGATGGTGCCATCGTCGGCAGTGGTAGGGAGACCAGAAGAGGCACCGGCACCGGCAGAGGCAGCAACACCCTGCTCAGTCGTGCCCTTGGCCGTCTTGGTACCAGCTCCGGCTCCGCCAGCAGCTCCGCCGGCGCCACCGAGAATGCCGTCGAGAAGACCACGCTTGGTCGCAGCAGCACCAGCCTTGGCCGCGCCAGCCTTTGCAGCTCCAGCCTTGGTTGCTGCGGTCGCACCGGCACCAGCACCGGCACCACCAGCCGCACCGCCAGCCGCACCAGCAGCGCCAGTGCCCATGAACTTGGCAATGGCCGCTCCAGCGTCGACAGCGCCAGCCTTTGTGCGTCCAAGAGCCGAAGCCTTGCCGCCAGCCTCCTTGGCACGGATGATGGAAGTGTCGACCTCAGAGCCGCAAGCGGGCGAGGCGCAGTCACGAGGAGTGCCATCAGCGACCGAAAGACCGGGCATGGTGACACCGTTGGCACCCTGGATGGAGGTGATGACACCGTGGGCCTGGACGGTGGCGGTAAGAGCAGCAACGAAGGCGAGAGAGTAACGCATCTTGAAGGTTGTTGGTGTGTGGGAAGAGTGGATTATAGACAAAGAGTTGTTGTTGAGAAGATGAAGAATGGAGTGATTGATATGCGTGAGAACGGAAGAAGCGGCCGGCGCAAAATAGTAATTAGAAGTATGGAATAAAAGGAGGAAAGCGAAGAAAGCGAGTCTGGTTGATTGAATTATTGAGTGATGATGATGTCGACTCTGGGAGGGCGGATGCGACGTCTTTTATACACTCGTCCAGCTTGGCGTGCAGCTAATGTGGTGGCTGCCAGAAGCTTAGCTACACCACAAGCATTCGGTGAAGCAGGTTTCCGATCTGACCAAGGGAGTGACATACAGTAGCGCCTCCCTGTCGCGATGCCCAAACACAATGACGGGACGCGGGTGCGGTCGTGATACCCGGAGCATAGTCGCCGGACCAGAGCTGAGACGATGCCGGCCGGACGATGATCATGGTCACACCTCAGTGGCCAAGTGGAGGGAGGTACCCACAGCGGGAGGGACGATCGTCTCCAGAATCTCGGTTCAGGATCTCCTATGTCCGGGCACAAGGACGGGCGGAGCAATGAGGTTGGCCTCGGAAGCGCGAGGTGCATTGATGTTTAGCGTCTGAGAAAGATGGCAGACACGTATCAGCGGCCAAGTTGCGTGCCTAACATTGACAATCGAAACGGCTGTGTTAGAACATCGTTTCGTTCCGCAGCTCATGGCGTGGCCATTTTCTGGTAATCCAGTCTTACGATGCTCGTTCTCCGAACTTGATGGTACACCCCTTAACAGAAGCAAATAAGATAATATTCCGCAATAACCAAGAACCGTTCACGGTCCTACCGCGCCAAACGGATCAACCCGAAGCCAGTGGTCGGAGAGCGATGGTTGTTTCAGTAGTGGGTTTTGAAACTCTAAAGTTTGGAGTCGGCCGTAGCTTAGCGTGCTTGCTTTGTTCCTTAGACCTCAACTCCAAGTGTGACTATTCTCGAAACCCTCACCGCCACGACGAGTAAGGCGGTGTAAAGGTTTCGACGTTTGCCTCTACTCCACACCGGTTTTGCAACCGGTGTCCAAGAGCCACGATGGCAGCTTCGAGAAGTATGGCGCGAACATCTGCAACAGGCTTCGAGCGGTGAATGGAACATGCCGTGCTTTCGCCTTCTAAAATGTTTCGCTATGCACGTCCCAACGATAGTGAGGGCACCAAGGAACATCCTTTATGCTCGACAGGAACGCGGGATGTGATGGATGTTTGTGACGCGCGCATGTTGCCTCATTAGCTTCGTCACGCACCAAGCGTTGCAGAACTTCTCGACTTCCCAGCGTCACGGCTAACAGTGCCAGCGATACACCGACAAGGACTTAGTTCGACGCCACCGCCTCAATTGTCGTTCCGTTACTTTGGAAATTGTTGCGTTACTGTTTTGCCTGGTTATTATCCTATTTCACCCTGCGCAGCCATCAACCATCCAGAGGGCCCTGCTCAACCCAAGCCCGGAAGTCACGAACTTCCTTCATCCACAGATACCTTATGCATATCTCCTGGATCTCAAAGATGAGAAGACCTGCGTCCAATTTGCCCTTGCTCATTGAGCTCTTGATGAACAGCAGCAGTATGCTGATAGCGCGAGTCTGTGCCTCTTTTCCATATTCAACAATTGGGATACCGTTTTCTGCGCCGTGGCCATTGCCATTCACAGTCAGCTCTGAAGTCGGCGGAGGCGCTTCCATTGCCTCGACGAGCCGTAATGCGTGTTGTATGAACCGGAGTATGATGTTGGGACCGTCAATGCCCAGCTCCTCAAAGGTGTCATCAACAAGGAGTCTGGTGAGGAAATCCAGCGACGAAATCTCCAAGGGGAGCCGCGAGAGCTCCTCAGCAGCCGCCTCCGGATCCTCTCTAAGCGTGCGAAGCATGCTCTCTTCCCAGGACTCGGAATTATTAACCGAGTACGTTTTAGCATTGCACGGTGTTTTCTTTTCACTCGAAGGCGACTCTGGCTTGTGCACATGATTTCTAGTCGCTTGCCCCTGCGGCTCTGGCAGCGTGTCCCAGACCTGCGTTTCCACCAGCATGTGCATATACGGCACCATGTCGAATTCCGGCAGCGAGGCCTCGTTCTCGAGCATGCGCTGGTATGCGCGCCAAGTCGGCTCCTTTGGCGACAGCGGCTTATCCATCAGCAATCCCTTGATGCATCGGGCCCTGATGCGCAAAATCTCGTCGGTAGTGACTGTGTTCTTCATATGGTTGTTGGCGGCTGTGTCTCGCTGCCACGCCGCAAGCTCCTCATCAATGCCAATGAGTGCCTCGATCCAATGCGATAAGAAAGGCTTGAACCGCATGGGAATGCCCTCGTTCATTGTCCAAAGTTTGTATTCGCAATTCAAAATGGCCGCGAGCACCTCCAGACTCGGCTCCACGGCAGCTCTCTGTCCAAACGCATCGAGCGTGTTCTTGACCCGCAGCGCCTCCTCAAAATGGTCGGGATTCCTACGTAGCGATTGGGAGAGGGCGTCTAGGTCGCGGATCGCATCGCACCCTGGTCGGTTTGGATCGCTGATGAGGCTGATTTCGGCGTGGGTGAGGGTAGCGGTAAGGTAGCTCATATTGGGCGGCATTTATATCGCGCTTTGCGCTTTGAAGAGTAAGAATGTGCAGGGCGAGGCGTTGGAGACTGAAGGGAATACATAGGTTCGAAATGGGTGAGGTGTCATGGTGGTGGGTGGTGGTGCACAACACGTAAACCCTGGAAGGAACGGGGGGCGGGTGCCAAGCATCGCGCTCCGCCCGCCAGACTAACCCTACATGGAGGAAATCAATGGTGCGCGTGCGGTTTCGACTGCGAGTTTTGAGCAAGCCATGTCGGACTGTGGGGTAGTAAGAAAGCTGAAATACCATGGATTGTGTGCCGCTGGTATTCCGCGTGCCCGGTTCTAGGGGAGGGTCGCGTCCAAACCTTGGTAGTCAGCGGTGATCAGCGCTACCTCCAGCATCAACAAAAACCACCGGTCACCATGGAAACAAACTCAGTTTGGTGCGAGTTGCGAGAAACATTCATACTGTCAATTCACACTGACAAAAGTAACAATCATGTTGTAGAATACTCGATTAAGTTGTTATTATGGTACGCTCATCGAGATGCTCTAGGATGCTTCCAAAGCAAGCAAGCCAAAAAGACCCCTCCTCCAGGAAACCAGGGGCTTCATAATACAAAGAGAGTCGTCATCATTTACACAAAGCCCAGCCAGGCGCGCAGCCGTCGCCGGACCACCAGATGCGCACATTGCCCCAGATATTAGCCATGCTCAAAAGAGGCTAGTAGCATGGACCATCGAGGGACATGTCGGAGACTTTGGTGTTGGTGAACAAAGGAAAAAGCAAAGATGGGTATCGTGAGTCGACGAAATCGTCTTGCCGTAGTCGCGGCGTCGAGAGGAGTTGTTGATGGTCGCGCGCCCCCGCTAAACGGGCGGCGGGTGTGGGCAGGTTGGGTGGGTGCGCGGCATCACTCGCATCCCTGCCCGCCTCTGAGCTGCTACGTCATCCTTGGGTGTGGTCATGAGCTGCCCCCCCCCCCCCGATCATCTGCCATAAATACTCTACTGGCTGCCGCTGCCTGGTGCCGCATTCAATCACACCATCAACCTCTCCATCCAACACACCTCTTCAAAGATCCACTGAACTACTACTACTACCACCACTTGCTCATTCCGAGACCCCCACACCACCATGCCTTTCACCGCGAGGTACGTGCGACCCCAGCGGCCTATAAGCCTCGTTCTATAGCCGTTGATGCTAACGCCTTCCAGCGACATTTGCAAGATCCTCCTTGCCATCATCCTCCCGCCTCTAGGTGTCTTCCTCGAGCGCGGCTGTGGTGCTGACTTCCTAATCAACATCCTGCTGACCATCCTTGGTTACATTCCGGTGAGTTCCGGTGTTTGCGCACTGCACCTGATGCAGGGTGATTTGTTTTCCTTTTTTTTTTTGCTGACGCCATCTCCCAGGGTATCATCCACGCGCTCTACATTATATTCAAGTCTGCCCGCCTGCCAGTTTTTTAGCGCCACACCGCATGCACAAAGTGTGGCTGGCGTCATAAGTCCCGTCACATCCGACTCGAAACCAAGATTCCAAGCTTCCAAGCCTCCCCAGCCTGTCGTGTGCGCGCAGAAGGGTGGGAAGGAAGGGAAAAAAAGTTTTTCAAGCTGCGCTTTTCCGCCTCGAGCGAGCAGCTTTCTCAACACACCTAGACTTGCTCTGGTCTGTGACGCACGCCGCGATGCAGATGCAAGCACACACACACACACAGGCTGACCGACGACGGCAAGCCCCGGAATCTTGGTACTACACAACAAATAAACGCTGCATGCATTGCGTCCCAAAGCGGCACAATCTAGACTTGGATTGCCCAGAAATCTCTCCGGCGTATGTCGTCCGCCACGGGCGTATGGGAAGAGAGAGAGAGCGAGGGGAGGGGGGGGATGTTCAAAATTTGGCTGCCAAGAGCGCTGATCCCGCACCAGCCACAGTTGTTCTGTGACCATCCGCTGCCGATGCGCCGAGTTACCCCGCGCTAAGCATCCTGCCACGACGCCACACAGTGGCAGTGCCTTCCTTTTTGCGTTAGACGTGGCTCGCATTCGCGCGCGGCAAGGCTGGCCAGCATGCTTTGCCCCCCTGCCTGATGTCACTGTCGAGATTTCTCTGTGGCATACTCGCCAGCCAACACACATGCTGTAATCACAATGCGTACCTGTGTCATGCATCACCGCCGCAAAGGCTTGGCACACAGCCACTCCTGCTCGGCCAGGCCCGGAAGACTGGGCGTAATCAATATCCTCGTCGCAGGTCGTGCGTCTTTTTCTCATGGGCTACCGAATACGAGTAAGATATAGGCAGGGAAACAAAATGTCCTGAGGAGTCACGTTTTGGACACGTCAATCTATTCTTGAGGGGAGAAGTGGTTTTGCTGAATTATTCAACACATTATTCAAGCCAGCATACATTGTATTACTCTACAAAAATAATTACTCTAAAGATATTCGACAAATGTTGGAAAACCACATCATATAGCCAGGCCCTACGTAATATCCAGGCGCAGCATGCGAGTGCACATAGACTTGCTGGGACGCACAAATGATAAAATGTTTAGCGAATAGCATGGTGTACGCGTACGCGCATTCACGCCAAGTCTCGACGTGTGAGGCGCCACAGCTTGCGTAAGCAACCCGTTTCTTGGCTTGGTATTTGTCGCCGTGTATGTATACCTTAGTCTCTAGCCGAAGAGGGTAGAGAGGTCTTTTTTGTTTTGTTTTTCCTCATTGGTAGTATTCCATTCTATCACACACCACGCATCAAGCATCTAATCTAAATAAATCCACAAACCCATAAAATCCAGAAATCCAATCAAGGTTGAATTTCCTTCAAAAAAAATCTTGCACCGTGCTAACACAACACATTCTAGAATGTAGCCATAGTAGAATAAAATCAAACGGTATCATCCACATGCACATCCATCTCCCACTCGCACTCACGCCTTCTCCGCCTCAACCTCCTTTTGCAAATCCGCCTCGACGCCCCTCTGCCTCGCCTTCCCATCGTCATGCTGCCGTCTCGCCTCCTCCTTCTGCGCTTCATTTCCCGTGAGTCCCGCAACAGCAGCCCCGATATTGCCTCCAACACGGTCTCCAATTCCCTTTCCGAGATCGTTAACTTGGCCGGCGGCCTCCTGGCCTTTTCCCTCTTTGTTCTGGCGGATGCCTTCTTGCTTGAGGCCTTCTGCGCCTAGGAACCCGCCGACTGCTTCTTTGGCGGCGCCCATGTTTTGGTTCCATGCGCCGCTCGTGCGGTCGGGATCGTCCTTCGCGACGCCGCCTTCGGCGCTGACGGAGAAGGGACCAGCTTTGGCGGTGGTGTGTGACAGGTCGTTTTTGGCGTCGGCGGCTGTCTTGCGGTTTTCGCCTTGGGCCTGGAGAGTGGTTAGTATGGCATGCTTATTGTTTTTGAGCCACCTGGGATACGCACCTTATCGGCGGTGCTGCCAGTCAGAGAGCCAATTGTGCTTTGAATGGCGCCTGTGGCCTTTTCGAGGTACGACTGGCCGGTTGAAGTGTCGCTGGTCGACATGATTGCTATGGTTTGGTTGGACACTAATTCAAGGTTCAAGTTCTTTAAGATGAAGATTTTTTACTCTAGAAATTCTGCTATCCAGAGACAAGAGGCGACTTATATCCTCAGTTTGTCACAGAGGCCGTGGGCGCAACACATGTAAGGTATGACGTCACACCCCCACCCCGCGTTACCTTCTTTCACAGCTGCACAATGGCCCTGCATCAAGGCAGCTGGCGATCTGACGACAGTGGCGCTTGGAAAAAACCGAGCTGCGAGAGCCATGTGGCATTTGTGTGAGACTTTGCACAACGGCGATGCAGATCGGGGGTTAGAGATGGTTCGTCGTGTGGGGACGAGATGATGCAATACCGTGTGCCGCGTGAGCATCTGGACCTAGTCTAGGCAACCGGATTGCAGTTTTACAGGAGCGGTGATGTTACACAGCAACTATTCGTGTCTAAGTATAGTACCGTCTGGGAATAGTCTTTCAGGCAGCGGTGCATTGGAATGGCCATGGCCGCTTCTAACCACACCCTACCCTCATGACGAAAGCATACAAAACACGTCTACTTATGAAACAACAGGCACACACACACACACTGAACGCAGACCTTTCAACGGATCATAATGCATTATGGCTCTACTCGCAGTAAGGGGAGATGAAAAAGAACTCTAAACCCATCGGGTATGTCTGCGAGCCCAGTATGTAAAAAAAAAGAAAGAAAGAAATAACGCCAGACAAATGCTTTTGGTCCATCCATCATTCATACATATATCCTTCACCAGTGGCAGATGCCTCCTTCGCTGTCGTCAACACTCCACGTACCGGCGAGACCGACAACCTCTACCTCTCCGCCGAAACCCTCAGCCACCTTGCCTAGCCGTGCAATACCATCGTCAACCCCAAACGACGCGCCAATTTCGGCCGGCCCATTGTTAAGCAGGCGTTTGGCCCAGGCGTCGATTGCCGGCTCGCCAGTCTCGTCTCTGGCCTGCTTGAGGAAGGGGATCAAAGCCGTACCACCCGTGCCGCGCAGCTTCTTGCTGCCACTCCGGTTCATGGTGTTGGCAAGATTGACACGCTGAGTGGTCGCTTGCTTGGGCGACATGGACCGAGAGTGAGATCGTGTCTCGCGCGACTTGATGATGATGTAGCGGGAGACGAGTTGAATATGCTTGTCTCGCAGGGTCCGCAGCATAGCCAAACACGCATCATAGGCTGTTGTCAAAGCACGATTCCTCCGATTCGATGTGACGTATTCCCGGATATTGGCGACGCTCTCCATGTGCTCGAGGAACCGGCGATGGGGTCCCGGCATGTAGTTGCGCATGTCCTGGATGAAGCCATGAGAAGGTCCAGTTGGCGCTAAGTTACCTGACTCAGTTCGCTTCTCACCGGTCGGTCGGTGCTCGACGCCTAGGACTACATCAAAGAACTGAATAATGGAGCTCTGCGCGTTACTGCCCCCACTAAACTGCACGTAGTCCTGCTGACCGGACCCATCGTCAAACATGACTCCGTTGGGAAGGCCGGCGTCGGCCATGTTCTTGCTTCCCGCTAGGAACGGTCGAATACGGTGGTAGAAGACGTGAGGATCACAGCTCTCGTACATGCGCTCCAGAAGTGAGCCTATCTCGTCCAGCCGCTCTGAAAAAGACCTCAGGCACTGCACTACGGTGTTGCTGTCGTTGCGCCGAGCTGCTGCGATGGCTTCAATCATCATGGGAATGACTGGGCCGGCTCTCGCCTCAATGGCCACTGAAACTAGGTAGAACCACGATTCGTCCAGCGAACCAGTAAAAGTCATCTGTGTCGCCAGATTGTCCAGAGAGTCTGCAGGCTCGCCGTCAAACAAAGGCCGCCAGTTCCACAGACAAACGGCTGCAAATGTCGCAACCGGCGGCAGTTCCAGGTGACTGCATGTTTGCAGAAACGGTATCGAGATGGATGGCGGTACAATCTACTCAGACCCATTAGCTATGCAGCGCATGTTGAATAAAAGCAAACGAAGCTTACATCTGCTGGCTTGTCACCTCCCCAGATGTATGCATGCGCAATGAATCCCAGGACCGAATACGCTCGCCGCCACTCAGCTTCAGTGAGGAGAAGTTCAGTCCCCAGCACAGGCAGTGTATCGACGATCCTGCGTAGACGCTTGGCCAGTATCAGGCTCTGGAAGTTGCGCACGACCGTCTCCCAAGGCTGATAGTACCGGTCTGGCAGCACGTCGAGCGGCACCTCGTCAGGCAAGAAGCCGTTTCGGACCGACACATCATAGTCACTTAGTTTGGGTAGATCGGGAAGCATGGTGTCGACGGTGAGACGAAAGAAACTTTGGCCGTACAGCTTAGCGTAAAAGCCGGAGGGAAAAAAAAGTCAGTCAGTTGGGAAGGCGGGACACGCTGACCCAGGCCCGAAACCCCAGGGGGAGAAGGGGAGACTCGAGAATGGAACCCCGTTTGTTGGGCCTGAGGGAAATCAGGCCAACTCGGAGACTTGGATTGGGTGAGGGGACTCGGAATCGGAATCGGAGGGAGAGAGAGAGGCCCTTTTTTTTAGTAAGTAGCAACTAACAAGAGACCATGGGCAAGATAGCGTTTATTTTTTTTTTGCCACTCGAACCCTTTTTCTTGGCTACCCAAAGATGAATCGCAGTAGCGTGAGAAAAGAAGAAGAAGAAAAAAAGAACCCGAGAAGAAGAAGAGAGAAGGTTTTAGGAGGGGGGGGCGACGGGGGACAAGGCAGCTAATTATGTGGTTGGCGTGGGGAGGGAAGTGGGTGTGTGGACGAACAGGACCCAAAGTGGCCTTAGTCAGAGGGTGGTTTCGGAATGCAACGCTGGGACCTTACTAGGGCGGGCTCCAGACTCGAGTGTTTTCGAGTGTGTGTGAGAGGCAGAGCGAAGGGAGCAAAAGGGCCACGGGAAGGGAACCTTGTTTGCGACCAACCCGAAACGTATCGACACTAACAGGATGACAGTGTTGGGCCACCCTTTTGTGCGAGCGCGCTTGATCTCTCTCTCTACCCCCACCGCGACCACCACGTGCGGGATGCCAAATCATGTAGGCGTACAGAAGAGGAAATGGAACGAGTCCAGGTGCGAACAGCCCCATGTGCAAGCTGTGGGAACGAACGAAAGAAAGAGAGAGAGAGAGAAAAAAAAAAGACAACCCAACCCAACAGCATGACAAGCAGATTTTCCGGCCGCGGGCTGGCGAACCTCGGTGGACGAGGCAAAAAAGGGTTCAAGGTGTCACTGCGGGCCAGAAGCAGGGCGAAACACGCAATGCTCAGTCATGAGTGGCATGATTTGGGGAAATTTCTCTCTCTTTCTCACTCACCTCGCCTCCGCCATGGCACCCCGCAGTGAGCATTTTTGATTCCGTAGGCACCCGCACTGAATGGGGGGGAGGGGGAGCTGGAGGTGGGATTAGCAATCAATTCACACATGGATTGAAGGTTTGGTGCTACGAGCAGAGGTAGCGCGGCTCGCCGACGGGCAGACTAAGTCAGGTTTAGATGCGCTTCCACTTGTTACTTTGTCTCGCGCGCTCGCTCTCCACTCGACTCGACTCCACACCACACGCGCTACTCGTCTATAGCAAAAAGCGTCTGTGCCCCTTTGCATAACGGCTCCCAACCGAAATCGGCCGCTCTGCCGTAAGGGGGGCAAAATGCGGTTAAATCCGATCCATGCGACCACGACCGCCATTGCGCTAATAGTGGCCGTCGTCCAGCAACGCGGCCAGTGTGCCTCGCTCGATGACATGCCCACGCCGGGTCAAAGGATCGTGTCGTGTGATGACTGTGACTGTGGCTGTCTTATCTCCATGGCGACTCCTCCATACAAGTCAAGCAATCATATTTGCCGCCCCCCACTCCGCAGTGAGTACCCCATCGGTTCGCCGACACTAACTCTGCAGCTGCAGCAGTGCCAGGCTAAGCCTGCAGATCAGGTACCGCATCACCGCGCAGTCACGGTATTCTTCATCTCTCCTCTGCTTGTTCCCGTGGACCGAGAATTTGATACAAGGCCATGGAGCCAGGAGCAAGGCATCGGTCAAAAAAGGCAAATTGACTCATGTCTGAAACTGAACACGTGATGCCCTGGAGACTACTACACTGCCATATATACATGCACCAGCAGCGGCGAACAGGCCTACAGCCATGAAGGATGCGCGATAGTTCATCACCGCAGCAAGCAGTCGCACTATGCTCGTCCAACTTTGAAACTCAAAATCTACATCTTGTCAGCACGCGACCACCCTGATACTTGGCAAAGGTAAACTCACATCATTCTTCCCCACAGCAACAACATCGTCTTCTGCCACTCTCCGTCCGCCCTCGGTTTCTACGTATGCCATTGGCGCATCTCCCATGACCTTTCTGTACACGTCGCCCACCGTGCTTCCCTTCTTGACCAACACACAGTCGCGGAATACTGCTGTCGAACTCGCAGACCCACTCGTATATGTGTGGATATTTCGCACGGGGAATACTGGCACCAGACCAAGCAGCTCAGCCGCCCTTGACAGCACTTGCACCACCCCCGTGCTGCCAAAGCGGTACAGCACCATGTCTTTGAGGTTCTCGATTCGCGTCTTGAGCTTTTCGTCGAGTTCCTTCAATCCCCCACCCTCTGGATCGCCTTGCTCAATCAAATCCTCTCTTGTATCGACAAACTCGCTGCCCTCGACGTATTTGACGAAGCCTTGCTTGGCCAGTTTCCTGAGGAAAACCTCTGATATCGCGCTGCAGAGCACTATGCTTTTCGGGTCTTGCATCTTCGCAATCTTTGCAATATTCTTATCCGCATCCGGGTGGTCGATTTTGTTGAGCGCAATGACCGTCGGGAATTTTTCGTCGGTAAAGGCGTTAACCACGCGCTCAATCGTTTCGTCCGACCAGTCCTGGAGAGGTTCCTTGAGCGCGAGCCGGTCAAGACACCGTGCTACGACACTGGATGTCGACCCATAACCCGAGAATTGGTTTTGCAACGTTTCAACGGCTGTCGCTTTGACTGCTACATGCCTCCTCTTGATGCTGCCCCACTTCTCCATCAGGTTGCCTTGTATCCACCGCACAATCTCGCTCCTTAGCCACACGATATCCTGGCTCGGGTCGTACCCTCTTGTTGCCTTGCCCTCGGCGTCCGTCGTCCCGCTGACATCAACCACATGCACCAGCGCATCCGCGTGTCGCAAATCGTCCAAGAACCTGTTTCCTAGACCTTTACCCATGTGCGCACCAGGAACAAGCCCAGCTACGTCGAGTAATTCGATTGGCACCGATCGCCGCCCCTCTACGCAGGATCCATAGTTGGGTTTGCAGCGGTCTGAGAGGTTAAGACGGGCGCATGGGCACGAGATTTGCAGGTATCCAATGGCGCGCTGAGGATCGATTGTGGTAAAGCTAGGGAAAAGTGTCAGGTTACCGTGCTACAAGAGCGCTGCGCTCTTGCGTGTGGCACAAGGAGGGACTTACGGAAAGTTGCCTACATCTGATCAGCCTAAAACTTTCCCACATGCAATTTGGCGTTTACGGACCGACTTTGGAGGAAGCATCTGTTAAGCTGCCGTGGGATACATCTTAGAAAGGCCCATGGAAGAGGGGACTTGGAGGGGCATTACGCACCTATTCAGAGTAGTCGACTTGCCTGACGAGGGCTTGCCTACGAGACCTATGAGCGGGTCGCGTGGCATTGCAGATGTATGCAAAAGAAAAAACAAAGAGACGTGGGTATCAACGCGGGTGGTCGCCCAGTGCGTGGGAGTGGGAGTGGGAGTGGTAGTGTGAATGTCGGCATTATCAAATTCGTGACAGGGCTTATCGATAGTGTGGCTGACATCACGAGTGATCTACGTCCTAGGTAGTCCAAGTGGCGTAGCCCATGCCAGCAAATCAAACCCCCCTGTATGGCCTGTAATTGCTCCACGAAATTCGGCACTGCCTGTAATTGCTCAAGGAAATTTGGCACTCGTAACAAATCTCGTCTGAGTCATGAAACAGCACATGCTCGTAATGCCTGATTGCGTGCGACAGGATATTGACTAATGGTGACTGCACCCCAGTAATCAACCGCCAATTCCCATAGTATTAGAAATCCTAGATAAATACATCTATCTTGTGAAACGCCTTAAGATGCTGGTCATATCAGGGATCCCGTCATACCCCTCCCTATCCAAAATGCCCATCAATACACCAGTGAAAATATGCTCAAATTGAGACTTTTTTTCGGGGGGTATAAACGTCGCTGAATGTAAAAACATGAATGTTGACAACCACATGAGCACACAACTGCAAGACAACCCCTCCCCCCTTCTCCTCCCTTGCTAGTGGCAACAATCCTTGTGTACCCATATAAATTACTGTAGAAGAGCCCTATGAAATGCCGAGGTAGTCGTTGATCTATGGTGAGGATATTTCCCCGCTTGTCTAAGGCTATGAGCGTGATTTCTAGCACGTTGTTAGCACGTGCGAAGATGATCCTGAGCATAACCACTTACGAGGCTTGCGATTGCTGCCGCCGAAGCGAGATCAGGCTTGCCTGATACGCTTCGTTGTGCCGCCCGCGGCAGACCGCTACCCGAGTTGGTGTTGAGCGGAGCTCCATTCGCAGCACGCTTAGTGCCAGAACCTCCAGACGTGACTCCTTGAGTGGTTGAGTGCCGTCGGTGCGGAGCAGACGCCTTTACGGGAGATTGGCTGTTCGACACCTCGCGTTGGGCACTAGCCGCAGTCCCGTTTCGGAAGCTGGGAGCTGGTGGTTCGGGAAGTGGTCGAGCGCGCGGCTGAGTCGCTTGTGGCGCTGGCACGCGCTTTGCGGGCGACGAGACGTTGGTGGGAGCGTTGTAAGTTCGGCGCTGCTGAGGGGGCTTCCGTATGCCCGTGATGAATTCGTGCTGCATGGCTTCATCGGGCTTCATGCGTCGTTCAGGGTCCCACCGCAGGCATCGCGAGATGAAGTCCAAGAAGGCCTCATCGTCACACTTGAGGGCCTGCTGCAACGTCTTCGAGCTTGGTCTGCGTCTGCGGCCCTTTGAAGATACCGTCACTCTAGGCTTGCCCAGCGAGTCAAAGAAGAGCTTCTTCCGGCTGCTCTTCTCAATCAAATGTTTCTCGGGAGGACCAAATATTTCCATGATGCAAGCCAGCTGCTCCTGCTCGTTCTCTCCTGGGAAGATGGGGTAGCCCGTGAGCAGTTCTGCAAGGATACAACCCAAACTCCACATGTCGATGGGCAAACCATAGCTCATGCCCAGAATGACCTCGGGAGATCGGTAGAATCGAGACTGGATGTACGTGTAGACCTTTTCCGATTCGAAGCAGCTGGATCCGAAATCAATGACCTTGATCTCCGAGTGCAGGGGGTGCGCCAGCAGAATGTTCTCGGGCTTCAAGTCACAGTGGATGACCTTTTGTTGCTTCAAAAGAACCAGCGAGGACAAGATCTGCTTGCTGAAACGACGGATCAAACGCAGCGAGAAGCCCTTGAACTCGTGTGCTTTGATGAACTCGTACAAGTTCATGCCAAGCAGCTCCGTGGAGATGCAAAGATGGCCTCGGAAGTAGAAGCTTTGTGTAAAGTTGATCATACTGTGCTTGTTGTCGGGATCCTGAACACGTTTGTTAGTAACTTGTTGCATCCGCTATCTCTAATGCCCACTTACCCATTCGCGAAGCTTTTGGAGAATGTTGACCTCAACCAGAGCTTGTTGGTGGAACCGCTTCTTGTTACGAATGATCTTGATGGCCTCTAGCCCTCCTGTCTTGTGGTCTATGCAACGCACAACCTGACCAAAACTGCCCTTGCCCAAAACATCAACCACTTCGTACCGGTAGGCCAGGTGGTCTCCCAAGACGATGTTGTAATCACCGCGATCGTCATCGTAACCAAAGTTGGCCGATTGGGCGTTGAGGTCGCCAACATGCTTCTTGGCGTTCTTAGTGCCACAGAAATATACCTCCTTGTAGTCGATAATCTCGCCTCTTTCGAAGATATTGAGGTTTGCCATGCGTACGGCATCGCTTGGAGTGACACGCTCTTTGGCAGTAGCGCGCTTGCGGAGCTCATCCACATCCCGCGCAGCATGCTCAAAGTCTTTGCGCTTACCAGCGAGCTTCTTCATCTCTTCATCCGCGAGCAAGTCGTCTCGGTCGAGGTTGGGGTCCAGGTTGCGGGCCTTGAGCATGTTGGACGAACTCTTGGTGCCCAGCATGCGTTGCATTGGCGTCAAAATAGACGACGACGACTTTTGTGTCGGCTGAGCGGCAGGCTGCTCGGTTTGACCAGACACAGCACGCGCTCCCGCACTTCCGGCAGGCTTGCGTGCATTATTGCCCTTGTCAACCTCATTGTCGTTTGCAATTGCCGTGCTGGAGGCTTTGCGGCGTCCAAAGTCAAGAGACGGCCGAGAGCGCTTGGTGGCAGGAGTCGGGCTGGTACCTGTACCAGCGGCACCGCTCCACGTAGCAGACGCTGGTAGCTTGGGCGGGGGCATGCCGGTGTTTTTCGCTGGCTGTAGCTGCGGCTGCGGTCTCGACTCGTCGGGCCGGGGCCCCTGCTTTCGAGTTTGCGGGGTTTGCGATGTGTGGTTTGCTGCCTTGGACGAAGCTCGCCTCCAGCCACTCAAGCTCAGCTTACGCCGCAGCGAAGAGGACGAAGAGGGCGTCTCGGGTTCTGTCGAGGTGGACGTGTGCACCGACTCGGCCGTGTTCTTCTTCTGCAAAGGCCGTGGGCCCGCAACCATGCTCTGCATCTCCACGTCCTTGTTTGGCGATTTGTACTCTCCACTCCGTCGTGGCTGTATACTGGCAAATTCGCCGCTGCCTTTTGGCAATGAGTTGGACGCAAAAGGAGTCGTGGTTTGCCTGTTTGGGTTCAGGGTCGGAACGGGTATGGTACCGATGTTCGGATGCGTGTCAAGCGGAGACTCTGTTGCGCGTAGGTTAAACGCAGAACTGCTGCTGCGTAAATGCTTGTGGTATTCATCGTGGTTGGGGTGCCTGGAGAAGAAGCTGGCTTTGGAGGCCGTCATGGGCGTACTCGGCGTCTTGGCAGCAGTACGCTTTGGCGGCGGCGTGACATTGCCTTCGTCTGCATCGTCCAAGGGAAAGGCTGATAATCGGTTGTTGAAGGGAGTGCCGAGGGGCAGCAGGTTGAGCGGCGGCAATCTGATTGGCTGCAAATTCTTCTTGCTGGATTGCTGTACCGGGGTTGTCTTGTCGGGTTCCGGTGTGTTGCCCACCGTCAAGCCCCTCCGGTGCCTGATGGATCCTGTGCGGGGGTTGATCAAAGGAGCATCTGGCATGTCATTTTGACCGGCTCCAGGCTGATGCACGTCGGGCGTTGCTGCCGACTCGTGCGATGCGGG
Source organism: Exserohilum turcica Et28A (assembly GCF_000359705.1). Lineage (NCBI taxonomy): Eukaryota > Fungi > Ascomycota > Dothideomycetes > Pleosporales > Pleosporaceae > Exserohilum > Exserohilum turcicum. The sequence goes on along the minus strand of NW_007359926.1, from coordinate 1,540,451 downwards.
CTGGGAGGCTCCCGCCTTGGACGGCTGTGCCGAAAAGGCAAAGCCGCTGCGTTCAAGATCCTTGGGGGATTCAAATGCTTTGGGGATGGCCGGCACAGGGGGCACCTCTTCCTGTTCTCCACCAGCTGAGCTTTGTATGTTTCGTGGCTTCGGCGCGGGCAGTCGTGAGCCGGACGGAGCAGGATTGGTACGCAGAGGTATGGACGACGGAGGTCCGACCTTGAGCGAGTTGAGGCTCGAGTTGGACGAGAGGGAGACGCCCGAGGCATACGATTTTCGCTTCTGCTCAGGCGTCGCGCGGGCCGACGATGGCGTCATGCTGCCTCCAAGCCTCATGGCCGGAGACTGGCTAAAGGCACGCTCGTCAAACGAAGCGTCGCCTTGGGGAGTCGGGGGTCCGACCGGGCCTCCTGGAGGCTGCTGTTGCTGGTTCGGGTTTATAGACAGTCGTCTCAGTCGGCGTGCGTCGGTGGGGCTGATGGTTCTGGCGCCGAGGCCGGAGATGTGTGGTGCAGTGGATTGGCGCTTGCTAGCGGCCGAGGAAGGTGTATGCGACCGTTGAGCGCCCCTGCCAGGTGAGCGAGTGGTACTCTGAGACATGGAGGCCGGGTCTGGCGTCATGGACGAGACAGTTAAATGACCCGATTGCTGTCTTGAGGGGGGCTGCAAAGACTTTGCTTTTGCGGTCCGTGTGGCGTTTGCGAGCTTGGGCACTCCCGAGGGCGTGTTATTGAAGTTGACCGACAGGGTTTCTCGGCGGGAGCCAATGTCGGTGGGCATGTTGAGCATGTCGCCGCGGTCGAAGCTGTGGGTTGGCATCATTCCAGGGCCAACGCTCTTTCGCGGGGGGCGTGCGGCCGGGTTGGGGGGTGCCTGTGAAGAGAACTGGCTCTGGCGGCGAGTGCGAATGGACATGTTGCTGGGGGGCTGGGGCAGCGAGGGCGTGTTAGCGCCAGATGCAGGCATGCCGCCACTGGCCTTGCGGGCAGCCGACTGGCTGAAGCGGCGGGCAAAAGAGCTGCTGCGTGCAGGGCGCGTGTGGCCAGGGGTGCCTGTGAAGGTGGGGATGGTGTTTGTGTTAGTGTTTGCCATGGTGACGGTCGTGTTGCTGTTGCTGTTGTTGTTAGTGTACGTGGAGTCGGCAGGCACGCTGCTCATGAAGGAGCCCGGGGCGGGAAAGTCACTCAGGGCGGGCTCGTAGGCGAGGCTGTTGGCAAAGTCGTCAAAGTTGACCGCGGGCAGGAAGTCGTACGAGACGGCGGCGCCATGCCCGGCGGCGTCGAGGCCAGCAGAGTCGAGGTGCGGCTGCTTGGAGAAGCTGAAGCGTGGGTTGGAGGGGACAGGGCGCGTGGCCGCGTTGGCGGCGAGCGAGGAGGGCAGGAAGGAGGAGGCAGCGCGGGCGTCAGCGGCGGAGGCAGCGCGGGCGTCAGCGGCGGAGGCAGCGCTGGCAGGAGTGGGAGTGGGAGTGGCACTGGCACTGGCACTGGCAGCACTGGCGGCACTGGCACCGGCAGCAGCACTGGCAGAGGCTCCGCTGGCTCCACCGGCGGCGGCGCTGGTCATCCTACACAGATTCACGCGTCAGTCAGGTCGGTCGCCAGGTCACCAAGCAAGCGTGCGTGCGTGCGTGCGTCGTCGGTACCTTCGGGTTGTTATGGCAATGGCTGGCCCATCCAGTCAGCAACACACAGTTAGTATACTGCACCCATGGGCTAATAGCAGCACGGCCAGGGCTGCCGTCTCCCTACACGACGACGACCCGGCCAGACAGGGGCGGCGTCGACTGGGGCCGTCAGCTTCGGGCCTAGTGTGGCTGTTGTGGGCTCGCCGTGTCGTCGACGACGGCCGTCCATCTGGCAGATACATTGCCATCACCACGCTGCTGCACGTCGAGCGCAGTGCTTTTTCTGCGCTGAACCACTGCTCCAGCCCTCCGCCCGCCCGCCCCTTTACCGTCGCCGTCGCCGTCGCCATCGCCGCATCCGGCTCCCTGGCGTGCGTGCCCAACGTCCGCCAGTGCAGTTGATTAGCCATCGCTATTTCTCATTAGCGGACCGCCCACCGTCCTCACCGCTGCTGCAGCCGGGCCCTCAGACCAGACATGTCGGCATAGTCGACTCTGACGCCCAAGCGCAACGCTTGGAGACGCTCTCGGCGCATTCACTCGCACAGCAGAACTCGCACAGCTGGTGCTCCCACCGCGAGCTGGCGTGCGGACCATGTCGATGCAGCCGCGAACGACGACTCGATCCAGCGCCATGCCATCCACCAACGAGCCCGGGCGGTCAGGGTCCACCGTGTCGGACGCCTCTAGCGGTTCCTCAGGTACGAAAAAGCATTTAGGGGCCAGCCGCCGGGCCTGCGAGCCATGATGCCATCCATGTATGCTAACACGGCCACGGCGTGCGCAGAAGACCGCGTGCGCAAGTTCCAGAAGACGGGCGACGAGGGCTGCCGGGTGCGCTCCACGGGCGCCGCCAATGCCTTCACCACCACCACCCCCCAAGCCCCGTCCACCGCGCCGCCCCCATCATCGTCGTCTGCTGCCGCCGCCGCCGCCGCCCTGCCGCCCTCCTCATCTCGGCCGCTTCCCTCGTCCACGACGTCTGCTCCCGGACGCGGGCGGGGCAAGGTGCCGCTGGGTCCGCGCGAGCGTCCCCACGACTTCTCCAAACACTGTCGCGCTCCTCGTTGCCCTCCAAGCCGCCGCCTTGGCCGCCGACGCCGTTGAGGGCCTCGCTCTCGTCACAAGCCATGCCGCGCCTATGTACGCCCACTATACACCACGCCCATGTGTCTGCCCCATGCCGTGCGCCTTGCACCACCCGCCCGTCCTGGCCTCGCCTGCACATGCCGCCATGGATTGTTGAGCCCTGCTGCATGTGCCCGACTGAAGCCTCGAGCTGCCTTGCATCTGCTGCCCCCGCCCTGAATCAGGCACATGCTTCGACGAGGCACGGCATGCCCTGACTAGCAGCCCTCTAGCCGGCGCCATGCTGTGTCAAAGAGCGAGACTGCACCGCGACACCAAGACGGCGCCGAGTCGCAGAGGCTTCACGTCGCTGGCCCTGATCACTGATCACTGATCACCACATGTAGCCCTCCCTGCTCCTCAACCGCGCACGGGCCGCCAGTGTGGGGAAGCTGGGCGGAGCCGACAAACGTGACACAGCGCCACCCTTCACATGCATGTGCGTCATCTACACCACCACCACCACCACCACTGCAACCCTCAAACCTCCCTTCCTCCCTCCCGCTCCCGACCCCGACGCCCACGCCCGACCCGGCCAGCGACGCGCCTTGACAGCCCGAGAGAGCTTGCTCCGAAACCATGGTCCTGTGATCCCGCCATCCACCATCCATCTCATGGGACGCCGCGGCTCGCCCACCACCACGTGACACGTGACACGCTCTCCGCCGCCACAGGCCTCTGTCCACCGCTCACTTCCACCTCGCCATGCCGCCCGACGCCTCAGAGTCCCTGGCCAACCGCGACTCGCCCATTCCCGTCGTCCAAGTCCACCATGCTTCCAACGACGGCACCCCGACTCACACCAAGGGCCACTCGCGTCGCCTCTCTGCCAGCAAGCTAAAGAACAAGCTCGAATCGCTAGGCGACACCATGACTCGGGACTCGAGCAGCAGGATGGGCGACAAAATGATGAACCTGTACGTGCCTCCCGGTGCGCATCCAAGGCGTGGAGAGTGCAACTGACGTCTCCAGGCTGCTCTCGCAGGTTCTCCCCTCTGAGGACCTCTCGGACGGCTCGCCTCCAGATGCATCCCCATCACCATCTGGAAACACGCCACAGGTCAAGGACCGCCGTTCCCGCACCTATGTCGCTCGGCCAAGCTTCAGCATCCCTACCATGTCGTCCAACTTCCGTCGCTTCAACTCGCGAATTGGCGTAGCGTTTATAGCCCAGAACAGGGCCATACGCCTCTTTACCTGGGTGCAGCCCACCCAGACCCTCTCTTTCCTCTTTGTCTGGACATTTGTGTGCGTGAACCCATATCTCCTGCCTGTGCTGCCGCTGGCCTGTGGCATGTTCTTTGTCATGGTACCCGCGTATCTTACTCGCCACCCGGACCCCGTAAGTAGCACACGGGATGTGGACCAAGATCTGTGGAGAGGGAGTCTGGGGGGCCCGCCACTAGCCGACGCCACGACTATCAAGCCCGCGCCCGAGTTCAGCAAGGACTTTTTCCGCAACATGCGAGATCTCCAAAACTGTATGGAGGACTTTAGCCGAGCACATGATGCCATTCTCAGCTTCTTCACCCCCCTGACCAACTTTAGCAATGAGAACCTCTCGTCGCTCATCTATCTCATCCTGCTCGTCGCCTCTGTTCTCTTGTTCATCAGCGCACATCTCCTCCCATGGCGAGCCATCCTTCTCTTCGTCGGATACGCAGTCACTGCCCTCGGCCACCCGGCTGTCCAAGACCTGCTCGCCACCCCCGAAACAGAAAAGTTCATCACCCACGTAGAGCAAGAGAGCCGCTCGTTTCTCCTCACGCTTTCCCGCGCCGACATCGAGCTCGAGACATGGCAGGAAACACGTGAAGTGGAAATCTTCGAACTCCAGCACCGCCCGCTCCACGACGAGCATGGTGAATACGAGAGCTTCATCTTTTCCCCTTCGCCCTACGCGCCCTTGTCCCCCTCGCGAATCAGCGGCGACAGACCGCGCGGTACCCCCTTTTTCGAAGACGTGCTTCCGCCCCGCGGCTGGCGCTGGAGCGACAAGAAATGGACGCTGGACCTGCTCTCGCGCGAATGGGTCGAGGACCGCTGCGTCACGGGCGTCGAAGTCGAAATCGAAGGCGAGCGCTGGGTCACAGACTTGCACTACGAGGTCCTCGAGACCCACCAAGAGCGCGCTGCCCACGACGCTCGCATCAAGAAGAGGTCCTCGTCAAAGGGCGGTAGCTTGGATCTGGCGGCCGACCAGGAGAAAGAGGTTCTCAGGCGCGCGTGGGAAGAAAGCAAGCCTAGTCGCAAGGGCGAGTGGAGGCGACGGAGATGGGTTAGGGGCGTTGAGAGGGTGCCGTGGACCCAGGGACAGTAGGGATAATGTAGCATTTGTCTCGATATACCAGGAATACACAATTGAAGATTAGCCGACTGGGCTCTTCCCACTGTACAGCAGGCTATGGAGTGGAGTTAAGACGAGCCAAATCCCAATTTTGCGACCACATTGCAACTCATGACTTGCCAAAGTAAGTAGTCCAAAAGTCACTCTTTCGATTACACGAATACCCACCAGAATACCTCCTCGGCACCACCAGTACTGCGGGAGAAGAAACCAACTTGCACATTGGAAATGGACATGTAGCGCTCCCCCAATGCTGCTGCAAATAATTACATGGACCATAAATGCCCGACCCGTGATTTGCATGTCCCCGTCAAACGCCCGCCATAAGTATGGAGAAGAAGCCTTTCCCAACTTGGCATGTTGCACCAAAAAAAAGGACTCCACACTATGCCATCCAAAAGACGCCAACGACGCCCCCCCTCCCATTCCAACAAGCTTTCTTCTTCTCTTTCTCTCTTCTTCTTCCTATATATGTATATATATCTCAGACACACCATTCATTCTTCTCAACCAGCCCTCTTGTCCTCTGCTTCCTCCATAGGCGCCGATTCCTTACTGAGATAATCCGCGTCTTCGGCCTCTTCGTACTCAGCAATCAGGCCCTGCACCACCTCCTTTGCCTCGTCAAACTCGCCGAGGCCGTCCTTGAACGGCACTTCGCGCTTGTAGCTTTCGAGGAAGGCGTTGCGTTTGCGGAGGGTCGAGTACTGCGCCACTATGCGCTTGAAGAGGGTTGCGATGCCCGTGTGGTTGGCGAGCATGAGGCCCGAAACACGGTGTGAAGATGTCACGTAGGGAGATTTCTTCGTGAGCGCCACTTGGATTGAGGCTGGGCCCCATGGGATAAATGTCGCGAGGCGGCGTTCGCGAATGCGCATGAGCGATTTGTGTACCTTTGGAGTTGAGTCAGTGTAGTCCAAGGCGTAGCAGTGGGGAAACAACGCACATCTGAGGGGTCGGCTTCTCCTTGGATGATATTCAAGATCGACATGTAGCAGCTCTTCTTGGTGGGGTTTGTCGAGACCATGCGGTTCTTGGGCTGCAGCAGGCGTCTCATGACGTCCAAGACAGTCGTCTTACGAACAGTCTTCGCCTGCTCTACATTCTCGCCGGAAAAGGGTGTGTACGAGGTCATCAAGAAGTGACAGCGTGGAGTGGGAATCAGCGAGGCGACAATGCCGACGAGGTCGTTGTGCATGTAGCCAGGATAGCGCAGAGTGGTGGTGCTGGCGGACATGACTGTAGAGACCAGCTGGTTGGTCTGTTCGAACGAGGGATTCATGACATGCAGCCGGTCGGCGGCAATCCTGGTGAGGGCTCCATTGTCAAGGACGACCTGCGCAGTTAGTGTTGGGGCTCGGAGAGGGAGTCATGGCTGTACTACTCACAACCGAGTCTGCGTTTTGGGTCAAGCGCCTCAAGCTCAGCAAGCTGTTGTAGGGCTGCACCACAATATCGCCGTCCTGGGTGTTGGGAAAGACACTGTACGTCTGGATGAGCTTCTTGGGGAACCGGTCGTTCAGGCGCTCGAGCATGTATGAGCCGAGCCCAGAGCCCGTGCCGCCGGCAATCGAGTGCAGCATCATGAAGCCCTCGAGCGAGTCTGAGCCGTCGGCCTCGCGGTCAATCATATCGAGAATGTCCTCGTGCACCTGCTCGCCCATGCTGTAGCCCATGCCCCAGTTGTTGCCCGCACCGGTGCCATCCTTGTGGATGTAGAAGTTCTCTGGGTTGTAAATGTTCTTGTACGCACTCGCCTGGATCGAGTTGAGCACGCGGGGCTCCAGGTCCAGCAGAATGGCGCGCGGGATATATCGCGTATCGTCGGACTGGTAGAAGAAGACGTCCTTGCGGTCGCCGCCCTCGGTCGCAAAGTCCTCGAGGTTGCCGTCCTTGTTGATGCCGTGTTCTTGGCAGAGCTGCTGCCAGAACTGCTGCCCGACGCTGTTGCCGCACTGGCCGGCCTGTAATGTTATGATTTCCCTAGCCTGAATTAGCTGGACCGCCGTCTCGCTTGGTGGTCGCAGTGCAGGCGTACCTGGGCATGGTGGTTTCGAGCGGCAATGTGGTTGGCGTACGAACGCGCCTTGGGCGGGGTTCACGCGTCGGGTCGCTAAGGAAATGTTTGGACCCTGCCGTCATGGCTCGTGGCGTGTGCTCCTCAACACCATGTCGCTGCACAAAAAAAATAAAAAGTCACACATTATATTGTTTTACTTTTGTCAACCGCTTCGAGCCCGCTAATGCTCTTCTTCTTCGTCTTCTGCCAGCTTAACCAGCGATTTCCTCTGGAACCCAAACATAAACTGGAACAAGGCGGTATAGATCAGACAGAACAAGTTGATCCGCAACACGTCTAGCCATGCCAGCACCGTCACCCCATCCTTGGTGCCCTCGTGCCACGAGTTCCGGACCTCCAGAAACAGCTTGGGGTCGTCCGTCACCACGCCGTCAAGCCCCTGCCGTATGTCCCACCGCATTTTGCTCTCTTCGTTGACCGTCCATGCATATACGGGCCGGCCGTCGCTCTGTGCTTTGCGTATGAACAGCCGGCCCCACGGCGTCATGAGGATAGCCTGGGCCATGTTGAAAGAGACGTTCGGGACCGTGAAGAAGTATGACGCAATAAGCGTCGAGAAGCCAATATGCGAGACCGGGAAGCCTGGCAGATACCGTGCACACAGCGGCAGGTACTTCGCCGCCCAGCACCCGAGAACGATACGGCTCGACCAGGGCCGCGAAGGCGAGGGCGGCGCACTTCGTATTGTGTCACCAATCAAGCGCATTACGTCGTCGGTGTCATTGTCGAGCTGCCCTCAATTAGCCCATGTCTAGGGAGAAGGCGCCGACTACAAACCTTGATATCGAGCAACACCCACATGTCTTCGAGCCCGGGCTGTGCGAGATATTCGAGCAGATCCGCAAGACGAGGCATTGGCTCGTGCGGTTCTTTCAACGTCCTCAGCTTACTGATAAACTCATAGTCACAGTCGAGGACCTTTTCATCTCTGCCAAAGCATCTCTTGAGATCTTTGTCCTGTATAGCATCAGTGGACAGTGCTGCCGTGGCACGGCTTGGGAACTGACGTGAGATAATACAACCACACCATCCTTTGTGAGATGAATGTCCGTTTCTAGGCCCTCGGCGCCAACCTCAACAGCACCTTTAAAGGCACCCATGGTGTTCTCAGGGAACTTGGCCTTGTACCCCCGGTGCGCAATGGCCTGTGGTTTTCGCCGCCCGGATGCATCTTTACGTGCAAAACCAAGGGCCGCTATATTGAGGGTCAATACACATGCACACGTCAACCCCGCTCATTCCATCGAAACCTCTCACCTGCAGGGAACTTTGTCTTTGGACCGAGGAGAGGCTGCTCGACAATCTTGTCCAGCTGCTTCGTCAGCCCCTCAAACACGGGCGGTACTCCAACAACCATGTTTTCGAGAAGGGGTGTTTGCACGTCGAGCGAGCTGTCGCCGTCCGTCTCGACCCCAGCCATGACGAAATAGGCCTTGTAGCTACTCAACAGTCCGGCAGTTCCGGAAGCGGACTAGGCGGAGATTTCGGCGTTAAGGATACGACTGATGCAGAGTGAACAACGACCATAGGACAGAAAATGGGCCAGCATGCAGACTAGATGGTAAGCACGCTGATTGCAAAAGGGCATATACTCCGTTCAACTGCGACATGGACAAGCTCCAGACAAATTCGCAGTGCGGCAGCTCGAGATAACCCATGGCACAAGGCACGGCGCGCACGCGCTACGCAAAAGCCCTCGTGCCTTCTTTTTCCCTCTTCCCCCACCAGCTATGCAGGTCCTTTCCCAAACCTCGCCCCATTCTTACGGGCTGTAGCCCCAAGTGTCTTAGAACCATGGATCCCATGTTGCCCCAATGGGGATAGATGGATAAGCAATGCGTAGCACCATGGTGTGCGATTGGCGGGAACAACAAGCTAAGCTTGTTCCAAGACTGCTTTGCTCGAAGCCCCCCCGGATGTATCAAGTCCCGGCTCCACAACAATACTCGTTGCAGATGTATGCTGTCTCGCACGCACGACGTGTCAGACGTAGGGAACAACGGGCGACGCCGTCCACTCAAAATCACCCACACCCCGTTTCTACGCACGATACGGGACCATCCGTAATCATGGAAGAAATTCAAAGTCAACGAAACAACATGGTGAGATTTGAGGGAGGTGCTGATTGACCCCCCCCCCTTTCATTAATTCATTCTTCTCTTTCCCACGTGATACGTGATGCTTTGACCGCAACGCACATGCACATGCACATTTGTAGCTTACGTATTGCCAGTAAGACCAAGGGGGGAGGGGAAAAAAATTATGAACGGTGCCATGGCCACACGAATAATAGGACCGATGGAAGAATTCCAGAATCGCGTGTATCAGCACAAACAGAAAGACAGACAGATAGACAGAATGAAAGAGAGAGAGATCTACCGCTAAAAAAACATCTCCACTTGTGAGGCGTCGATCTCCATACTTGTACTAAATCATCAAACACATATTCTTCTTCTCCTCTAACAGCGCACTTAATACCACATGGTACGCAGACACACAGACACACAGACCATCCATCCATCCATCCATACATACATACATACGTACATACCAAGCAGCCCCCGTGCGTCTCGACCGGCGCACCCTAAATCCATACACAAGCTCACACACACCCCGCATGTGACGCACCTGCTGACTGACCGCAACTTTACCCCCTTTTTCTAGCCAGAGAAGGGAAGAAGAAAAATGCCACGCTGGAAATTATACGGGAGGGTGTGGGCTTACATCTTTTTCCGGAACATGAGGCTGCCGGGGATATGTAGGGGTAATGGTGTGATGTGAGAAGGGGAGGGTAGAAGAGGGAGAAGGAGAAGGAGAAGGAGAAGGAGAAGGAGAAGGAGGAGAAGGAGGAAGAGAAGGTTTGGCGAGGATACACATGGTCATGTGTGTCATATTTAGCGGCTGGCATGTAAAGTCGGTTGTGTAATTGTAATCGAGGTATTGGCACTGCGAGTTGATGCGGCTGAGCATACATAGAGAGAGAGGGAGAGATATGCCATGGATGCCTTTCTCACATGTAGTACGCATGGCTGAACTATGGTGGCTGGACGCATTGGAGCACCTTGGTCATGTTGTCGTGTCTCTATTTCGTAGTCTGTAGGAGTGGTCATGCAAACAACAAGTGCCCTTTGTTACCGCTGATGACTATTGTCCAAGCTCCCACACTTTTCAATTCATCATCCATTGCATACTTCGGCTGCCTCATGTATTTGTCAATATGTCGGTCGCTTCATTCTTTGCTTCTTCCGTCGCTTTCACACCAGCTAATGCCATCGGATCGCGCCTTTTGCGGTCTGAGTTTGGGGCGGCCCCTCCGGCTTCTCACGCTTGTCGTTACTCCGTTTGATAAACCACCTCTCTTCATGCAAATCCGGGGTTGCTGCTGTTTTCGCCCCCTTCTTACGAAGCCACCTCGAACTGCGGTGTGTACTTTGCGGCAGCCTTTGCGAATTCCTCCTTCTTGCTAGCCCAGTCTGCGATGGCCGGGTGTTGTGGGGCCACCGACTGAAGTTGTGTCTTCATCTCCTCCGTCTCTTCGTTCTTGCCCAGCAATGTGTTCAAGACAATCATGTTTGCAATTGTGTCGGCCGATGTGCCGTCGATTGAGAGGGCTTGTTGTAAAGCGGCCTCAGCTTCAGGGAGGCGGCCAAGATGGAGCTCGGACACGGCTTGCGCGACGAGAGAGTGTGGTGAGGTGGACTGTGCAGTTGTGGCCAGTTCCTCGAATACGTAGAATGCGGACTGGTATTTCTCGCCGCCCTGGGGTAACATTAGCGTCTTGTCGAACAACCTATGACAATGTAGGCAAACAACGAACCTCGCGCATGCCAACCCAGCTCTCAGCAATATTCACCAGGAGGCTGTCTTGTGCCCATTTCCGTGCGCGCTGGGCTTCCTTGGCAGCGAGGTCTGTACGGTTTTGCTGGAGGTGGATTTGCACAATGAGCGCTACCCTGCGCACGTGTCAGCCATTGTGTCCCAACTCGGTGTCCCTAATACGCCGATTGGACCTAGGCATGCTGAGGGAACATACGCATCCAGGCTGCCTTGGTGCTTGCTCAACAGTTCAAGCGCAGCCTCTGTCTCTCCGGCCCGCTCGAGAATCATACCCACGCAAAGCTGCACTGCCAGGCTCTCCTGTCCGCTCTGCTCAGCTAGTTTTTTCGCCTCGCTCAGGACATCTTTGCCTTGCTCGTAGTCTGCCAGCAGCTTTACCGCGACAAGATCCGGTGTCTTCTCCGCTGCGAGTTCGCTGGATACTGATTCTGCCTGGCCGAGGGCGATTTGGCTGCGCAGCTTGAGGACGCGGGCAGGGAGCGCATTGGAGGCGGAGAAGGAGGATGTGTCGAAGTCGAGGACTTGTTGGTAGGCGCCAGCGTGGAAGGCCGAGTGGATGTTGATGAGCTCTGGCGGGCGTTAGTGGGGGCAGGCGGGTATCGTGAGAGGCGCCGGCGCATACCTCCTTCTGGGGAGTAAGGATCCATGATGTGCGACTGCTAAGGGGAATCGCGAGCAGCAAGAAACAAGGACGACGTGAAGCAATGGGCCGGGGACTGAAGATGCAATCGTGGTGTTGAAGCCAGATTGAGTTTGGCCTGCTTGCTCGGACCCCGGCAGCCGCTCATTGGCTGGCTGGCGCGACTGTCTTGCATGGTAGGCGGAAGTGGGTGGGCAAAGGGCTTCATTCTGTTCTACGCCATCTCGACTTGAACGCACTCACACTCTGCGAATAACAAACGTCATGAACCCCGTTGCAGGGGGGATCAGCTGGGTCTTCATCCTCTTGGACAAGTCTTCTTCGCCAAGCTTGGCTTCAACCGTCCACTCTGTCCCCGTCTCCTCGCCAACCTTCTTCCACATATCCTTCCATGACTCGACGTTGTGCCAAAAGGCATTTACATCCTTCATCAAATGCGCAATTTTGCCGGCTTGGGGCTGTCCGCCTTGCCGCCCAATGATGACCGAGTTGGGCACCGGCTTCAACAGCTGAGCCACGCGCTTTGCGGCCTTGACCTGGCCGTCCCAGTCGAAAAGGTGGAAGAATGAGGCTGCATTGACGATATCAACGGTGCCATCCAGCTGCTTCAACTGCGAGTCAGGGTCGAAGATGTCGGCCTGCACAAACTCGGTCTGCAGCGTCGACCTGTCAAGGAACATGTCGTAGCCAAAGTCCCAAAAGTCCCTCTTGAGATCAGAAGCATACGTATTCCCCGACGGAGCGCCGTCGCGGACAAGCTTGCGAATGTCTTGGCCCATGCAGCAGCCCAGATCGAGGAATCGCTCTCCATTCTTGATGCGGCTGACGACTTGGTGGTACGCGGGCCCTGTTCCGATGGAAAAGTTGAGGAAGCCCCAGTTGCCCAGACATGGGTAAGGATGCTAGACAGAAACATGAGCCTGGCTCATTCACGTGGCAAGGCAGACTGACAATCTTGAATGCCTCGTCCCTGATGTGCTTGATGTGCGCTACCACGTCCGCCCGGGGCACCTTGCTGTAGCTCTCGAACAGATCCCTGACATCGGGCTTGGGCTCCTCGAGCTCGCTGGTGTACCAGGACAGTAGCTCGGGCTTATCGACGTAGGCCTTGGTGGAGACAATCTGCTCGACGGCGCTGCGCTCTTCGGCGGCATCTCTCGCTGGGGCTTGTTCGGTCATGTTTGTGTGTCTCGATGGGATGCTTGCAGCCAGCTGGATATCGTGTCTTCACCCTCCGATGCCCCTCTCTTTATGCGTCTTTTGTGACGGCTGAAGGTGACGAGGCGGCAGCCATGTGCGCCCTCATGCTCAAGCAGGACTTAGTGTGCAGCTAGGCCGCCCTGTACATCAGGTTTGGCTGCAGGATCAACCCCATGTCGGCAGTGTCGTTTGCACGCAGAGAGTCGCATTTTTCTCGACGCACATTTGGCTGCCTTGGATGGGGACCAAACACGGCCATGGTGAGAGGTGCAAATGCATCGTAACGAGGGCCGTCTGGGCGGCTGGACATGCCGACTCGACTTAGCACCATGGTGGGGGATGGCGGGGCAATTCCGCGCGCACAGCGGACCAGTGACGTGCATAGGGCTGGAAAATTGTGCCCAACGCAAGCAGTAAGGAAAACTCAAACCTCCGCCCTGGCCTTCTCCATATATACCCGCCGCTGGCTCTGCAAATCCTCAGTCTCATTTGGCAGCCGCTGCTCAGCAACCGCGACATCTCGCCCACACACCCGCTGCACTCGCTTCGCCTCTACGCGCCCTTTTACCGACACGATGCCTTCCATTGAGCACCCCACCATCAAGGGTAAGATGCGCAGAGTTTGCCCAGCGACAAGACTCATCTATCCGTGGGCCATGCTGGACGACGGCTAACTGGCGTTCCTAGATGGCTGGTTCCGTGAGATTTCCGGCATGTGGCCCGGCCAGGCCATGACGCTGCAGGTCAAGGAGGTTCTTCACCACGAGAAGAGCAAGTACCAGGACGTGCTCATCTTTGAGTCGACCGACTACGGCACCGTCCTCGTTCTCGACAACGTCATCCAGTGCACCGAGCGCGATGAGTTCTCGTATGCTACACTGTACATGGGCATGCCCGGGCGCTCGCTGATACACAAGACAGCTACCAGGAGATGATCACCCACCTCGCCATGAACTCGCACCCCAACCCCGAGAAGGTCTTGGTCATTGGCGGCGGCGACGGCGGTGTGCTCCGCGAGGTCGTCAAGCACGACTGCGTCAAGGAGGCCGTTCTCTGCGACATTGACGAGGCCGTCATCCGCCTCTCCAAGCAGTACCTGCCCGGCATGTCTGTCGGCTTCGAGCACCCCAAGACGACGACGATTGTTGGCGATGGCTTCAAGTTCCTCGAGGACAAGAAGGGCGAGTTCGACGTCATCATCACCGACTCCAGCGACCCCGAGGGTCCTGCTGAGGCCTTGTTCCAGAAGGAATACTTCCAGCTGCTGAACGGAGCGCTCCGCGAAGGCGGTGTCATTACCACCCAAGGTTGTAAGCCCTCTCTCAACCCTCTACTTTATGCACATGATTCGACGACCTCCCCGCGCCCAACCGGTGCTGTTTCGGTCAGCGGCTAACATTTCCCTCCGTGTAGCTGAAAACCAATGGCTCCACATGCCCCTGATCGTCAACCTCAAGAAGGCCTGCAAGGAGGTCTTCCCTACCGTCGAGTACGCGTACACCACGATCCCTACCTACCCCTCGGGCCAGATTGGCTTCATGGTCTGCAGCAAGGATGCCACCCGCGACCTCAAGAAGCCTCTTCGCAGCTGGTCTACTGAAGAGGAGGAGTCTCTGTGCAGGTACTACAGCAAGGAAATCCACGAGGCATCCTTTGTTCTGCCCATCTTCGCCCGCAAGGCTCTTCGATGAGCAGTTTACTTGCCTACCTTTTCTTTAGTTCCGACTTCACTAGATACCATGACATGTCCATGACTCCAAAAGACTGCAGAGTCATGACCTCGTCATTACGAAAAGCTCTCGAATGTTTTGGGCAATTGTTTTCGCACTGTACGCAGGCTAGAAGAACTACTTGGGCTCACACACAAGCCAAAATACAGAACATTTGGTTCCCGCGACACCTTCCTTCCACTTCGTCCTTGCTCCACGCTGCTACGTGTACACAATGGCCCTGATTCGCTGGCAGATGCTGGTGTGGCGGTAACATGGGGGCTTGAATGTTAGCGATGTTGATCTGATACTCTAGCAGGATTGCGTCAGTAAGATGTCGACAAGCGCTAGTTTGCGACGAATGCGCCTCAGGTTACTGCTGCCGCGTGCCCTCGCGCGCCGACGATAGGGGAGCTGGGCCGTTTTGGAGCAGCGCTTGAACAAAATGACATAGGACTCCAATCGGGCCAGTGAGATTTGTAGGTTTCAGCACGCAGCTCTGGGCAAACAGAAGGGTGCGAATCGGCGATTCGGGCGTATAGGCGGCGGAGACGGGCGCTGCAACGTCGTGGGCAGCGACTACTGGCCCTTTGCCATCTATGTTCTACACAACGTGTACCGTAACCACGTCTCCCTCCCTCACCCCATGCGACGGCAATGCGAGGTGTAAGAAGTCTGTGGGACGGCGGTTCTCACGGCAGCGATTCAATGCAGTCGGGCTCCGCTTTGTCAACGTGTTGCGAAAGTCAGCTTTTAGCGAGGATGGAGCTGTCTCGCCTAAACCAGCTCTGTACCAGAAGTTGATTCGAATCAAAGGAGGCCGTCGACGGAAGCAAACTAGTCTGCATCGGGCCCAGCTGGTCGATTGAAGAACGCTTCTACTGTGCGGCGACGCGGTTCGGGACGCGACTGGAGAGTGTCTGTTCTGAACCATCACGGCCAGCCAGTAAGCAGCCATGGCCGAGAGCACATCAAACTCGGAGAGTATCGCTACAGTAGGAACCGACGGCTGGATCGGCTGGCCTATCTCCACACGGGAGGGAGTGCTGGCCTGCCAAGGAGGCGTCGCGCTCTCGAAGGAATCTTGACAGCTGAAGGGGCCGTGGCCATGCGGTGGAGCGCGCCGAAAGAGACAGGCTCGCACTCGCCTCTATGCCGCCTGAGGCTTGGGGGGATGTGTGTCAAAGCAGTGGTTGGAGTATAGCTTCGTTCTATGTTTGGTGGAAGCCCCGAGGTGGACCCACGAGTTTTGTGACACGCAGAGTGTCACGACGAGCCGACGGGTTAGCCGCAACACATTGACGGTGACTTCGTTTGAGGCTGGCGCGTGGGGCCGGAAAGTGGCTCTGCTTCAGCCTGGCGGTGACAGCCATGTTGTGCAGATGTCAAAGTCAATATAGGACGTCTTGCAGCGTGCCTAAGACGTGCCTCAACCTGCCCTTCAGTCATTTCCCATCCTGCGCCGTTGCTTCTTTGTCACACGGCTTGCCGTTGTGTTGCGTGTGTACCCTTTCTATTTCTTCCTCTTCTTCCTTCTCTTCTTCTTCTTGGTCGTTTTGTTTCTTCGGTTGAGCAGGACTCTTCCTTCACCATCCATCCCTCTTGAAGAGCGGCCTGCACCTCTCGCTAGCTGTGACCAAGCACCGAGAAACAAGACGACTCACGCCCATGCAGTAGCACGATCCACCGTTCTCGCTGTCCTTTTTTTTTACATAGTTATCTGCCTGGAGGATTCAACTTCCTTCGCCCGGACCGTCTGGCTACGTTCTCCTTTCGTTGTACATACTTTGCCGCGGCAACCGATACCGCGCCTCGGGTTAATACTCCGTCCGCCCCCGAACCGCACACAGCGACAACAAGCCAGTTAGATAGAAGATTTTGCCAAACAGCCCGCTGCCGATCCCGCCGCCTGACAAATTCGAGCGACCATGTTGTCGGCCAGTTTCCACAAGAATGGGGAGCCGTTCAGTCCGGCAAAGATCCACCCCCTCCTGTCCCCACGGGCCAATTCGAGTTTCTCCGACGTTAAATCCGTCGATGCCGACGCATCATTTAATAATCTCACTCGCCCAGAATCGCCGCAACCTCCACAGACAAGCGTCCACTGCCCCCCGGACGCGCCGTATAATGCGTCGGTAACAACGGCTGAAACTGGCGGTGCGCCCGCTGTCACACACCAACCAGCCAATCTGACCTCGGACGACGTCGCTCGCAACCCAACCCCCATCCCTATCAGCACCTCGTCGTCCATCGAGAACCTGTCCGTCTTGCCCCGCGTGCCTTCATTTGGCGAGAACCGCACACGCAAACACCGCAAGAACGCTTGTTCCATTGACTCGGCCATTCCCCGCCAGACTATTCTCAAGGCCCTGCAGTCCCGGCCCCCACCCATGCCAGCCACCATGGACGCACCCGCCGTGGACGGCGCCAGCAACGAGCGCAAGAGCACCCGGTCCAAGAGCATCACGCACTCGCAGCTCGTCAAGGCCATCTCGGAGCTCGAGCTGGACTCTGGAGACATTTCTGCCAGCAGGATGGCGGCGCTTGCCTCGCCTTGCTTTTTCCACAAGAAGTTTGACAAGGCAGTCAACCTGGGCAAGGTGCTCGAGGAGATGTCCGAAGACGAGACGATTTCGCACTCGAGGCTCATGCAGACGGCATGCAGCGTCCGCGAAGTCTCCAAGCAGCTCCAGCGACGGCCCATCAAGATGACAGTGCGCAACGTCATGATCGTCACAAAGGCCCGGGACAACAACCTTGTATACCTGACGCGCGAACTGACCGAGTGGCTCATGATCACGTCGCGTTACGGCTCCGACGTGGGAGTGAACGTATACGTTGACCACAAGCTGCAGAAGTCGAAGCGCTTCGATGCTGCCTCTCTGCTGGCAAAAGACCCGCGCTACAAAAACATGCTGCGCTGGTGGACTCCTGATCTCTGCTGGGAAACGCCCGAGATCTTCGACCTCGTCCTTACCCTCGGCGGTGACGGCACTGTCCTCTTCACTTCGTGGCTTTTCCAGCGCATCGTGCCCCCGATTCTGTCCTTCTCGCTCGGCAGTCTTGGTTTCCTTACCAATTTCGAGTTTGCGCAGTATCGCCCCGCGCTAGATAAGATCATGTGCGAAACGGGTATGCGGGTCAATCTCCGCATGCGCTTCACCTGCACTGTATACCGCTACCAGAAGAACGCCGCCCAAGGATCGCCTCAACATGTTGAAGCCGAGCAGTTTGAGGTGCTCAACGAGCTCGTCATTGACCGCGGCCCATCGCCCTACGTCTCCAACTTGGAACTGTACGGCGACAACAACCTGCTCACTGTTGTGCAGGCAGACGGCTGCATCTTCTCCACGCCTACCGGCTCGACTGCCTATTCGCTGTCAGCAGGCGGCTCGCTAGTCCACCCCGATATCCCTGCCATTCTTCTGACCCCCATCTGTCCTCACACTCTGTCCTTCCGCCCCATGCTTCTCAACGACAGCATGCTCCTGCGCATCGCGGTACCCCTCAAGTCGCGCGCAACTGCATACTGCGCCTTTGACGGCAAGGGCCGCGTCGAGCTCCGCCAGGGCGACCACGTCACCATCGCAGCCTCGCAATATCCGTTCCCTACTGTGCTCTCCCAGCCCACCGAGTGGTTCGACAGCATCAGTCGCACCCTGCGATGGAACTCGCGCGGTGCAACGCAGAAAGCATGGGATGGCGACGAAGAGGACGAAGACGAGGAAAAGGAACCAGATTTCGACATCGACTTTGACAATGACGACGTTGATCGCGATTCTGGATACAGTGCTGATGGCAGCACGGTAGATGGTAGGGGAAGCCCCATCAGAAAGGGCGTGGTGTTGCCTTTTATGTAAAAGGGATAACTCGGCCAATAACCCGTGTCCACTCATTTTGATACTACCTTTTATTTCTGGCTGCTCGGGCAGGTTCCCAGTGGTTTTGGGTACCCCCGTGCATTTATATAGAGAACTTTTTTCTGGATGTATCTGTGGATGTTTTACGTTTCGTAATCTCTCCTTCAGCATCACATCTTTTTTTTCAGCCGTTGTTTTGATTTCCCCCTTTATTACTGTCTTCTTCTTCCCATGCTTATGTGTGTGTGACTTTTTTTTGAGTTCGGCATCACTCACTCACTCACTCACTTTGCATGACAAGATATTTCAAAAGAGTACATATATGCGTGCGCGTATACATGTGTAGGAGATGGAAAGATTCAACACTTCCTGTAGAGAGGTGGTGAAGGTGGTGGTTTGGGGCGGTTATTTGTTTTGAGCCTTTTTTTTTGCACGTACGATGATATCCTTAGAACACGACATGCGTCGATGTGTAGAAAACGACACACTATCGTTTTACCCTCCTTTCCTTTCTTCACATGGAAGAAGAAAATAAATAACGTATATAACGTCTACAGTAGAGTACACAGTGAGATAGCAACTATGACTACCGACTTCCTACTTAAATACTTAGTTAGATATAGCCACGTGATATGCTGCGTGATTCTTCATCGGCTTGGATCACGCTGACTACGAGTAACCCAGTGTCTATCCTAGTGTGCTGGGATGCACGATGTACCAGGCCGCATTCTCTTCTGATTTACGTAACATCACCTCGTAAAACATAGCACCTCCAGTCTGGTCTCTTTACAATTGGCCCATCTCTGGTTTAGAGTTATTTAGAGTTGATTAGACTTATCAGCTTATGCACTGTAAATAGCTCTCTATGTAGGGATTGTAGTTCATCCTACCTGGCCGTTTGTCTCCGATCACCTCCGAACCTTATTTTGCCACTCTCTCAATAAAGAAATCCTAAATCTATAACCTTAAATCTTACCATTACTAGCGGTACGAACTTCGCGGCATGGCAAACTTATTGGGTGTATCAGACACTTCGCTGGATAACATATCTGCATTTGAACAGAAAATAAACTACATATATTGAAATCTGATCATACTGGTTAATGGATTTGAGTGACTAGACTTGGGTCTACGTGACATACTCAGTCTAGATAACCTAGATATCTAACCGCGCTTTGTACTGGAGCTGCTTGACTCTGGTTGGCGCTCTAGGTTAGCTGTCAGACCAGGATCATATCAGTCCATCTTACTATCGTGTGCAACTTAGTATTAATAGAATACGTTCATGATGTGGTGAGAAGTAATTTCTGAATTACTAACATGCAAGTGCTGTAGGCCAAGTGTCCTTGGAGTCAATTCTTGAAGGTTGTACTAGTACGAAGGAGCTCGTAATTTTTCCAAGTCTCCACCTACTATCCACACGTAAATATTGTTCTAAGAACCGCTATAAGGGTATAGCACGGCACGGATAGCAATAGAAGATATCAGTAGTATCAGTACGAGTATTTCACGAGACGCATCGCTGGTGAGCCATATTAGTGATCAGAGATATTTAGATACTACATTGAAGCTAGGCTACGGAATAGAGCACCAGGGGTTCCCACGGGCTGATGCGGGGTCTGAAGGTTGTGGTGTGGTTTGGTTTAGTCAAGCAATACAGGCTAGGCAGGGCCTCAAAGCATACGAGCTCCGTCGTATATTCGAGTCTGCGGAACCGCCTAAATACAGTCAGATATCAGGATTATGAACTGTCAAAAGAAAGTTATCAGATGAGCTAAGCGCGTAAACAGCCGCTTATGGAGTACAGTTCTATCATCACCTAGCAATGCCCTTCTGAGCGCAGCTCTTTATAACAAGAGCGATGTACTCCAATTCCTTATCATTCAAGCACTCTTATTCCATCCGTTTGGTATTTCCCCTTGCACCATGACAGTGCTATCTCTACTCGTCTGCCTTCTCTTAGGCTTCTCCGTTCATGGCAATCCCCTGCCTTCTGAAGATCTGCATTTTGATCTCTACTTTCACCACGACGAGGTCGCTCGTCACGTACGCAATGGGGATGGCGAGTATGCAACCGAGCGAGCTCTCATGAGGCGATTGGACGACCATTTCCGAGCCAACGAGTCAATCCACGAGTTACGCACGCGCGATTTGCAAAACAAGGAACTCAACTCCCGGGCTACCGTCTTCTATAAGCCAAATCTAAACGCTGTGTGCAGACAAAACGGGCTGCTGCAGGCGCATCCCACTGCAATCCGTAATCCGTGTGTCTCTCCGAGGCAATTTAGCGTAGACTGCGACCCGGATCCACCAGGCGACTATGTCCTCACAGTCCATGGGTACTGCCAAACCAACTACTTCTGCGTAACGGTTCTCAAAGACACGCTTCAAATCATCGACCCGGATAACATCCAGCTCGGGCAAGCCGTAGAGCCCATCTGCCAGAAAACCGTCTACTTCAAACCCTTCCAAATCACAAAGAGCCTGGTAGACTTCACGACGGACTGGTGGACCGCGCCGGGCAAATTCAAGGTCGCTTTCGGCCGCATGGCGCTTCTCGTCGACACCGCGGGCGTGGATTACAAGCTCAAATTCGAATACAAGGTTACCACGTCGGTTCTGTGGAGCGTGGCGGGCACCAAGTCCATCGAGAGGGAAAACACGGGCGCCGACCACGAGTATGAATTGTCGTACAATTATGATGGAGTCGACAACATGCAGTTTCGAGCCGGCACCACAGATCTTAATAGTATCAGTGGGGCCACCAATCTCATCCTCAATGTCTATTTTGGAGCTGCTTCTTAAATCGCGGCGATGTAGTTGGTAGGCGTTGGAGAGCTGTGGTGGGCATGGTGAAAATGTCTCCCTGAGTGGGTAGCGCTCGAGAGCTATAAGAAAAGAAAAAAATATGTTAGGCATGCACTTTCCATCTTTAAATACTGATTTCATATACAATCACACCAATTTCTTTGAGAAGGCTTTATCAAATAACCAATTAGGGAGCGGGCATACCTACCTGACGAAAGGTAATGGAATAACAATAACAATCGTATGTAATGTACTCCACCCCGTTGTGAAAGTCACTGCGTCAGCACGTCCAAGTCACTCATGAAGCAAACAAAATAAAGTCTCCGCAATGTACTACTACTACTACTACTACTACTACTACTACTACTACTACTACTACTCGTGCTTGTTTTTTGCACAAAGTGGCGTTTCTGATGTACACCGAAAAGCAGGTACACTGCGTTGCATGCATGCTTTTTTCTTTTTTCTCGCTTGTGGCGTCTGACCAGGTCCATCTGTTGGATACATACAGTAGTTGATCTGCAATCGGTTAAATCGCACATGTACACACATACATACATAGCTTGTGTAAAGCTGTTTGGCTTGTATGTGATTCCTGTTCACTGGCCAATGCCTCATACAAGGTATGCATGTACGTAGAGGCAGCATAACGCAGAGACAGGGAATAGCGGGCTCAAATGAACAGATGTTATACTAAAAATAGGATTGACTGTCCAATTTTCATGTAAGAAAAAAGAGAGAGAAAAAAAAGAAATGACGGCTAGATATGTTTTCTCGCTTTCTGTGGTATAAAACACGCTCGTAAAAAGAAAAAGAAAAGAAATGTATGCTCACCCTCGAACAGGGCTCCTCCAAATGAATATAGCCAGCCTTTTTCTCTCCTCTTGTCTTTTTCTTTTCATGAATACCCCGGAAACCAAACCATTGCAGCTGGGACGCCATTACAACCAACCACCCCCAGAGAGAAAAAAAAGAGAGAGAGAGAGAGAGAGAGAGAGAGAGCAAAACAACGACACTCAACTCAACCACTCAAGCCCCATCTTTATAACTCAATCCCCCAGCCTTGACGTCGAAATCAATCAACTCATCCATTCCACACACCCTAAACAACTCCCTAGGCCCATACCGCCTACCATCCTCCTCGACACTCTGCACATTGCCCAACTCCTTCATTTGCTGCACCGCCTTGCGCACAGCAGGGTACACGACCTCGCAAGCCAAAAGAGGAAAAATAGCCAGTTTGTACCCCATCTGGCGGCACTGGTTGACGGAAAAGTCCGGAGACACGCCGCCGGGCACGTTGTTGAAGAGACAGGGTGTGGGCGCGAGATCGGCGCAAACGCGAGCCGCATCTTGGGCCGAATTGACGCCCTCGAGAAAGGCAACGTCTGAACCCTGGGCAATGGCTGCGCGGAGACGCGTTATGGCTTCGTCGTAGCCAAACGACTGCAGGGCGTCGGTGCGGGCAATGATGACAATGTCGCCGCCGGACGCATCGCGGGCCAGCACCGCCGCGCGGATCCGCGCCTCAAACTCCGACGTGCTGACGAGCTGCTTGCCGTTGAGGTGCCCACACCGCTTGTTCACGATTTGGTCTTCCAGGTGCAACCCGGCGACGCCGGCGCGGATGTACGAGGATACTGTGCGGCCGACCATGACGGGCCCGCCATACCCCGTGTCTGCATCGGCGATGAGGGGCGTGCGGGGCGACAGCGAGGCTAGCATAGCTGCATTCGAGGCCATGTCGTTGAGCGTGGCAATGCCCATGTCGGCGGCGCCTAGCCGTGACATTGTCGTTCCTGCGCCTGTCTGTTGCAATGCTGTCGTTAGCCGTTGTCCATCATGGCGACATGGCGACATGGCGAACATGTACGAATAACACGAGTAGACCACTAGGGTACCGTGCCTCCAACTTGACATGACGTACCATGTATAGACAGTCTACGCCTTCTTGCAGCGCTATGCGTGCTGTGAAGCCATCGTATACACCCGGGCACGCAATGAACTTTTCTGGATCCGCGAGCATAGCCCGCAATTTCTCAACGGCTGTCATCTTGCCTGCGTCTTTCTTCTGGATGGACGGCCTTGCTTGAGAGCCGCTCTTAGTTTCCGTCATTGTCCTACTTGGTATGCTATCCTGGCCCTTTCTTTGTACGTAGGATGTGCCTATATCCGTTGGACTAAAGTAAGAAACGCTCGGAGATTGAGGAGACGTTGTACAACGAAAAAAGGCAAGGTCGATCTAGTGGTGACTATAAATGTCTACCCGACTAATAGGTAAGTCGGTAGCCCTAGAGATATGATAAGATCAAGTCATGTATCATTGCCTCACTTTTAGCCAAGCACCGATAGGATCTCGCTGAGTTTCGGCGTCTTGCGTGATTCGTTTTTCTTATGGCAACCAGAGACGTTTGAAAGGCATATGTATTTTCTGTCACACTCCATAGGATCTCCAGAAAAAAACATCAGCCCCCACTGATGAGTATTAATATTCCGAAAAAAGAGGCGAAGGCTATACCAAACCACCGGATTCGGTGTGTGTATGCCCGAACGGATAGAGACCCGATCAAGTAAGAGCCCTTTTCTGATTCGTACGTTGGTTCTACACCAACCGGAGACAACTCCTCGCTGGTGTCCCGCAGTCTAGTTTGATTTGTATCGATTGCGCATCGAAGTATCTCCGATTCAGCACAGCCATTGGTACAAAATCATAGTGAAGGTTAAGGCGGCTGTTATCCTAGTTCGTGGGCGCGCGCATGACTTGCATCGATCGCATTTCTAAGTTCTATCGGCCAAATATCCATGATATTAGAATCGGACATTGGCGCAAAACGGAAAGACGTTAGGAGGGATTAAAAAAAATTCCATTCAAAAGCCTCTACAACTCACTGCACAATCGGGGAAACATCCTCATGTAACCAGAACCACATGTGCACCCGGAAGATAGGCCAAGTATCAGGCTCCACGTAAGCGGCTGCGAAGAGTCCAGGTTGAAAAGCCCATGTGGTGAGGACACCCCGCAATTCATGCCGCCTTCGCTGACGTAGTGTCGCTTGCCGATGTTGGCCAAGGTCTGTCCGATACATGCGCCATACGCATGACTTCTCACTGGCTGGGTAACAAGAAGGCGCAGAAAAAAAAAGCTCGGCTTCGCCGATGTTAAAAGCGGCTTGTTGAATACGCAAGGCAATGTCGTATGAGAACGAGGGGATGTGATGCCCCGATTGGTATGCTGACCGACGCCGACATACGTGTACATGTGCGCATGGCACTCCTCAAGGGCAGGGGAAAGCATGGGGATTTAAAGTGAGCGGTTGGCCCGGACCGTAGTTGAGTGCCTGGCTTATGCCTCATGCTCGATTTCTCCTCTGTTGTTGACTCTTTAGAATTATTGGTGCGAGGGTCGACGTTGGCGTTTCGTTATAGTTTGGATGCTTGGTTTCAACCGCCCAAAGCTGAATGCAGGTTTACTGTGCCTTCAAGGTCGTTGCCGGCTCTTTACTGACGCAGGAGAAGCGACCTTAACCCGGCATAGGTCCTAGGCTGAATGCTTCTCACCAACTAGAGAATAATCCTTTAGGTGTGTTGAAATGTACCAACACAAGGCAACGCCCCAAACTGAGAGACGTTCTTTGCACCCGTCTCACACCTTTGGAGATTCGACAAAGTGCAGGTCAGCCGTGCGACTAGGTATCATCTCGCCGCATCTTCGATCACCAATTCCATCGTCATAACCTCCACCACCTGCGCTTTCTTTGGGACAGACCCAAGAAACACACCAGTGGTTCAGGTGAGCAATAAGGGGCTTTTTTTCATGCGGGAAATGTCCTGGTATGATGCCTGTGGTCCATCGAACGAATGATATCGACACGCTTCCGGTTCCGATGCAATACCAGGTTATGTTGACGCGGATCTTGCATAGCTTCGGAACTCTTCCCGCCCTCGCATCTAGCCGCGAGACTATTTCCGGGACAGTAAGGTTTAACCGTACGTGTAACCCATGTTTGGTGCGTTCCCGTGTCCAGGCATCATTGGGTTCATTGAGCCAACCGGAACGCTAGGCACGTCAGCGTTCGAGAACGCAAACCCGGCAGCCCAATCATAATCCGGGAATTGGTCCAATATAGGGGGGATTCCGTAGTCTTGTCCATCCCAAGTGTCGAAACCACCACCCATCACTGAAGGATCTGGTTGCAGCTGGGGATTGACCAAGCTCGGATCAAACTTGTTCATCGAAAGCTGTGTCCTCAAGGAAGGGTCTGTCAGCTGTTGCTGTTGTTGTTGTTGTTGTTGGTGATGATGGTGATGTTGCTGTTGTTGCTGTGGCTGTGGATGTTGTTGCTGTGGCTGTTGCTGCTGCTGTTGTTGTGGTATGTATTCTTGAGATATTCGTTAGTCCTAAGTCAGGAAGAAGAAATGTACATTGCTTACGAGATCCGTTCTGCTGAGTAGCATCGTTAGCAAGAAGCGATACTTCTTCGCCGTTGTACGGGTTCTGCATGTTGCTAAACTCTTCTCGCCAGTACCAGAACATGTCGTAACTAACGCTCATGCTCAATCGAGTACGTAGCCTCAGATATAGCGATTCGACGCGACCGTCCTTCTTACGGAACACCTTGTCACTCCCCCAGAGGTCCTTCATGATGTGCGCTGTCCGGAAATGGATGTCTCCTGGTTGCAAAGACACATTCTTCAAGAATTCGTATGCTTGAGAAAAGGCTCGTTCGCCTGCCATGACATCCAGGTGTTGTGCGAGTGGACTTTGGACGAGCCTGAGGATTGTGAAACCGGCCAGGGTAATGGTTCGGTCGATGAAAGACTGCGACACGGACGATAGGGGTATTTTCTGTGTCGTTTGCATTGTCGCTGCTGACTGAATGACTGAAATGCACAATGCATAAAACCGGGACAGGCCCTCCGCATCTGGCCCGGGGTTCGTTGGGTGCGCGAAGAAGTGGAATGCCATGACGTGTATACGGGCACAGCTTAGTTGCAGAGTATCTATTTGGTCAGTAAATGTTGTACAAATGCGTGGGAAATGGCTTACCAAGGTCGCTTGGAGATGACGGAGCCAAGCTGAGAAGCTGCGAGTCGAATATGCCAATCAAGGACCGCAATACGCGGACGTCGCAGTTGATGGATTGTAGGTTGGTCTTGCCCATGGCGACCATGGCACGCATGAGGATGATGTAGATCTTGTGGAGAAACTGCAAATCAGCTGGAAGGTAAGGGACCATATCCTCCCGATCTTGTTCGTCTCCATCAAAGAAAGACTCGGCAAGAGGCGGAATGCCTTCCACGGTGCTCGTTCTACATGTCGTCAGCTAAAAGAATGTGCAGGGCGGTTATTTTCGAAACCCACCTTATCGAAACAATGACGCAGCACAGCCAAAGTCTAGCGCGCTGCACTTTGAGTGATTGGTCCTTCTCGAGCGGCGTCCTGGCGAAATCCTGGCCTACGCCCGCAATGTGCAGGCCTATCTGGGTCGCAAGATGTACGGCTGAGCCACACATGAGGTGTGTTGTATCCTTGTACATTGAGTTTGTGGGCAATCGCCATGTGCAGAGAATGAGCAAGCCCTGGATTACGGGAACCTGCGAGGTGCGCAATGCCATTGAGGAAAAGGCCAGCTGAGTGATTGGTTGGCTTGTCCTCTCGAGTATCTCGGGATGCTCAGCGTACCGGCGGGACCCCGTGACTACAATAACCCAGAAGAGGAATGGCGACTGTTCGTAGTAGTCATTGGGTGGTACGCTGGGGTCCAGAACGGGAAACAAGGGATGGTATTGGGTGAAGTAGCTATGTAAGACGTCAGCGTGCGAGGATAGGGGGGGGGGGAGGGGGGGATGGGGGGATGAGGCTGGTGTCGAGCTTACAGGGTGAAGCAGTCGTCGATTCGCTTTGCATCGAGCAAGAAGCCGTCAATGACGCGAGGTATGGTGCACTGGTTGTCGGAGCCTTTTCTGGTCGGGGGCCTCGAGTCGAAGGCTGGCGACATGGAGTCGGACGCGTCGGTGCGGCCTCCAGAAGGGTCGGAATAGGTGGCAGAAGCATGTTCCATGGGGGTGTAGTTCTGCATGTCGACGCTTGGCGAGGCGGTTGAATGCGGGTAGTTTTGATCGGTGGGCGGCTGGCCTTGCCGCATGTTCCAGCGCAGCTCCTCGAGCTCTCGCCGCATCTCTGCTTTTGTCTGGCGCAGGTTCCTGGTGGAAGTCGGGAGGATGCGACATTCCAAGCCCATTTTCTTGCAGCGGCCGCATGGGTCATGCGGGACCTTGTGCTGCTCAACATCGCAGCGAATCTGCAGGGTCAGTGAGCCGGGTGTCTGGCAAACAAAGGGGGCGTGTCGCGTGCTGTGGGCGGCACAGAGGGCGTCGGTACCTTT
The DNA here is from genome assembly GCF_000359705.1 of Exserohilum turcica Et28A. Lineage (NCBI taxonomy): Eukaryota > Fungi > Ascomycota > Dothideomycetes > Pleosporales > Pleosporaceae > Exserohilum > Exserohilum turcicum. The sequence goes on along the minus strand of NW_007359926.1, from coordinate 1,512,832 downwards.
TGCTGGCGGCATTCGACACATGCCTTCCGTCGTGGAGTCGTCATGTTGGCCTGATTCATCTACGAGGTATCCACACGCAGCTGGCGAGTCGCAGCCCCAAGTGGCCGTGGTGTTCCGCGTCGCAATCGGCGAAAAAAGGCACACGAGAAGATATAAGGTGGGAATTTCGCCATGAAGTGAAGACGCACATGTGCAATTAGCACCCTACGTCGTCATCGGGGCGTGCAGCAACGGTGCGAATCGGATGGCGGGGGAATGGGACCGAGGATTGGGCCGAGGGAGATCTTTTTCTCGAGCGCGCGCACGTCTCAAAGTTCTTTTTTCAGCAGGTCCCCATGGCCGCGCGCGCTGTGCTAAATGTTTCTGTTAATAATCCGCCATGGCTGACCATGGTCGTGCGCGGCGAAGCTAACAGGCTTTGTTGTCTGTGTGGAAGGCCATGCATGCATCGACGACACGCGATTTTGCAGGCTAGCTAGCACGGCGTATCCATTGGCCGTCTGCTGTATGAGATTGAGCATGGCGCGGTCGATCTGCAAGGCGGCACCGATCTGCACTGCATGTGCAAACTCTGCGGAGGCCTTGCGGGGGAAGGGAAGGGAAGATAAGAGAAGCAAATGTGTTTAGGAGCCAGTGCCAGTGCCAGTGCCAGTGCCAGACTTTGCCTTTGGTGGTAGCGTGGCTTGCGGAGAGGACCCTGGGCTAGAAGGCATGGAAGCCAGGCAGGAAAGGCCGTGTGGAGAGGGACAGGCCGGCTGGAGCCGGTCAAGGAGACGTGAGGTGTCTGCGGCTTGGGGTGAGTTGTTTGCGATGCTGGAGATATGACCTTGCCGTTTCAAGCAGAATGGAGCAGAGTCAGGCAGAGCAGCTAGCGCATGGTGGTCATGTGTCGGGCGATCATTGGGGACTGGCGATGGGCATGCGTGCCGTGTCGCGGGCGGGGAGGGGGAGAGGTTTGGCAGAGCTGGGAGTTGTTGTGCAGTGCGAGGGTGCACGTCGAGGGCAGGCCAAGGCGGTCGTCATGGGTGGCAGGTAGGGCTGTGTGTCGTGGGCGGCGTGAGAGGACGTGTGGCGCACGCACACGACGACAGGCGGAATTGTCGCGTGGCCCGGCCAAGCCAGTGGCTTCGTACGAGGGGAGATGGCGTGGTCCTAGCGCCACCGCCGGATGGATAGTGCCCGCGCATCAAGTGAAGCGGCTGCAAGTGTCTAGGCTGCAACGAGGCAAGGCGTCTTGTGCAAGATTGGGGATCAGGTACGGCTGCATTGGCCCGGCCCACCAAACACGTTTGAAGGACGAGGAAGGGCCAGCGAGGCGTGGGTGGCGGCACTGACACGGCCTAGGGTAATACTCGGAAAGTGCATACACATGCTGCATTGGTGTACTTGATGCTGGCGGGCTGGCGGGCTGGCCGGGCACGCAACCAAGGTGTGGCGAAACGGCGGCCCAGCGTGCATCGCCAAAGCTTGAGTCGAGTGAGTGGCCAGGGGCGGCGGCGGCGAGGGCGGCGGCGGCGGTGGTGGTGGTGGTGGTGGTGGTGGGCGATGCGTTCATCCGACACACACGGCCAGCACCAGCGGCCAGCGGTATTGAGGCGGATTACGCAAAACGCGCTAGGCGAATGCGGCTAGCGGGTGGGGCGCTCACCAAATGCAAATCAAGACGCACACATCAAGTCTACCTGCTGTGCACGTGGAATACGCCCGGTATTACCAAGGGGTATTCTCGGGGCGGGAAGTATCCTTCCTCCTTGCTGGGGACGGGAGCACCACGCTTCAAAATGTGCTTGGCAGCGGACACTAATGATTGCTTTTGTCTCAGCCCTCCCACTCCTGTCTATGCCTGCTGCCTGGGCCCTTTCCCCGGAGATACTGAACTCGGAAGGATCCATGTGCATCTACTACGAGCTCGGTCAACGGTACTGTTTGCTTTTTCTCCGTCTGGGCGCCATCATAGGACAACACCTTGCCTTCACCGGAGCCATGGATGGAAACAATGGCATACTGCCATACGAAAGCGTTGCAGCTGCGTGTGCGTGTGCTGGCACTGGTTCCGAAGCGATCGCTGATGCTTACTCGGATAGCTGATGCTCACTCGGATAGCTGATGCTCACTCGGATAGCTGATGCTCACTCGGATAGCTGCATTTCCACGTGTAGGGACAATAGAGCCTCTGTCCGACGCCGACGACATGGATGCACAAGCGGCATGACCATGTCAAATCTAGGCCATTGAGATAGCTTACATCGACACCGGGGTTGAAGAGGGCTCCACTTCTCATAGTGTCAGTGTTACGCCGTGGTCAAGCTTATTCTCAGCCTCACCTCCCTGCATGCCCCTGAACTGCTTGCTCCACATAAGCCAGTGCAGACCTTCTCGGACGAGTCTCGCATTCTTCTGTTCGCCTATGTAGCCCGCACGCCAAATGCCCGGTAGATGCGTCAAGTGTAAGATGATGAGCTAACGGAAGCATCATTCCGTGCATTGGCCACCTCAACATTTCCCATATCCAACCACGACTATCAGCCCTTTTTTTTGCCACGACTTCGCGGCCTCGACAATGCAGGGTTGGTTGGCTTTTAAACATTCAAGACTCGCATTGTACGTGCATGTGTTGAATCCCCCATGTTCAAACCCCCACCCTCATACCCTTGTCGTTGTGTAGGTGGGTCAGCGATTTGCCACTATCCTTCACGTGCAAATCTGACATACATACATCCATACATCCACATCCATGGATAGCATCAGCACTTTGCCTTGTTCATATTGGGATATCCAACATTTGCCTCTTTCTGTCTTCTTCTTGTTGTATCCTAGTCTCGCCGTTTTTTTTTCGCTCTGCTTTGCTATGTCTTGACCCCTTTCGCGACACCAACTTCAGGCGTCCAATGTCCTCTCTCTCTCTCTCACACACACACACACACATATATATATATCCATGTATGTGTCAGTATGTAACCTCCAGAGCCACAACCACACTACTCCGACGCTGTCCATGCCACCTTGAACCATGATTCCCAAATGATGAATGAAACAAACCATGTATATTTCCCCCATGTCCCCCATATCCGTCTCCACCATCGTACCCGAGATATCAGCATACACACTACTAACTACTAGTAGCACCAAGTCGAAGACGCAATCCGAATTTCTTCCCCACGGGGTTACGCGCCTTTAATTTTAATTGGGCTCTCTGGAGTGGGGGACACCCTTGTGTACTTGGTTCGGTATAATGTATATGCTTGTTTTTTTTTCTCTCTTGCAACTCAGGAACAAGGATAAGGATAAGGATAAGACATGGCAAATTTACCGCGTCTGGACTCTACTTGGTTCCACCTACCTGGATAGGCCATGATCTCCCTCGGCATCGGCCTGTAGTCAGATAAGTACAAGTACATGGTAATAGTGGCTTGGTCGGGCTGACTGGTTGATGCTTTGATCATCCGAAGGGCCACCAGCTTCGTTCTAGAAGGCCTTTTTCTTCTTTGGGTGCCCTTGCAAAGTTTAAATGATACGGCCCAAGCTGTCAAACGGCTCCCAAGGCCTCCGCACAACGTAAGATGCGGCCCCGAAATGTCATGCATGCTACATTATACGCCGCTGCCATACTCGATTCAGCCAAAACACACGTTTCACATGGAGAATGAGTGAGTTTTTTTTTCTACCTTTCCATGACTACTGTTTCACCGAGACCCTTCTCTCTCACCCACAGCTTGCAACTAGCTACTAGTCCCATCTTGCATGCGGATCCGACAACTTGGCGTGCCTCGCAAACTCATCCCGAAATGGAAGCCAAAAGGCTCTCGTACTTGTTCTTCCAGTAGCTCACATCGCCGTTGGACTGCGTGGCCTTGGCTTTGGTCAGCTCAGTCGTGAGTTGCTCGATAGTCTCGGCCTTGTCGAGAGCGTCTTTGCGGTACTGATCGGCTTGCTTGTACGTCGGGAGCATCTGCTTATATTCTTCGTATGAGCGCTTAGCAAGCTCAGTCCACTCTTGCAGGGCAATCTCGAGGCCGGCAATCTTCTCGGCATCCGAGCCATTTTGCTCAACTCCCGTGTTCATCTTTCCTACCTTGTTCAGTAGGTCTTCGCATTGAGCCTTGGCCTTGGTTCCTTCATCTTGAGCCATTTTCAACTGTTTCGTAAGGGTCTTGACATGCGCCGATAGCTGCGAGTTTACTTGCTCGAGACTGGTAACCTGGCCTTCGAGATGGGCAAGTTTGGCCGAGCGCTCCTCCAGCTCAGTGTTTTCCTTCTGGAAGCGTGCAATGTCACTCTTGAGGCTATCCATCTCCTTGGTCTGCTCATTGAGCTTCTACAGATTGATTAGCTTCATCCTTGAACAGTACCATGCACAAGCTGCGCACCGTGAATGCTCTTGCATGCTCCTCTGCCAAGAGGCTATACTTGTCGTTCAGAGCCTTGTTCTCCTTGCTGCGTTTCTCGGCATCGAGTCTGGCAGTACTTTCGCGTTCTTCAAGTACAGTCATGGTTTCCTGAATTTTCGTGATTTTCTCCATTTGCTGAGCCAGTTGGTCGGTGGTCAGTTTCAGCTGCTCAGCGGTGCCTTGGCTGGCCTGCTCGACTTCATTCACCTTATCACCATCTCCCTGAAGCTTCTTTCGCAGGATATCAATTTCGGCCAGAAGCTGTTTCTTCGAGTCATCGGACTCGCAGACAAGTTCAGCTTTGGTAGAGCGTTCTTCCTCCAGTAGCTGTGTGAACTTGTCAACTTCGCTACGGAGGTTGCCCTTCTCAAGTTGGAGTCGCGAGACACGGTCCTGGAGATTGTCGATATCGCCGAGCTTGGCTGCCGTCTGCTCCCTGTACGCTTGAAACGCTTCTTGATGCTCGAGAATCAGATTGTGTTGGATATTGACCTATGTCAGTTCGCGTCAGTTGGTGCGCCAGTCATATGCAACTTGCAAAGAGAGACTGACTTTCTTGTGCTGAATTTCCAGCTCATTTTGTGTATCCTGAATCATCTGGTTCATCATGGAAGTGTGGTACAGGCTCAAGCTGTTGCGCTGCCTCTCAAGAAACGTGGGAAGTGCAGCCTTTGCATCATTGAGGGCGGCGTACAAGTCTTCCAACTCTTTCCAAAGCGCATCAATAGTAGCGTTGGTTGCCTCTGGCGATGCCTCACGGATGAGGTGGAGCAGTCGCCGAGTGTTGGTGGCGGTGGTGGAAACGACTGTGGCAAACCGTGCAGTGCGTTTGTTCACTTCAGTCCTCAGTGCGTCTCCCTGGGCACTGGCAAGCTGTGCATGGCACGGAGGAGGGGTCAAAGATGCGACTGGTGATAGCTTGTTTGGCTGTGGACTGGCGTATTTGGAGAGGCCTAGAAGCACTGGGCCTTGATAGGGAGTTGCAGACGACATTTTGCAGTGTGGAGCTAGGCACGTGGCGCTTAGCAGGGCCAAATGAGTGAGGTATACCTTGGGTACTGCGCGTGAGAGTGTCAGGCGTATTGCCCACACAGTAAGTGTATTTGTCTTCTCGGCGCGGGTGGATGAGATGCAGTTGACCTGATGCGTGAGTGGATTGTTGTGCAGAGAGAGAGAGTTTCGCCAAGACTTGTTGTTTGCGCCGTGTTAGTGATGGTGAATGGAAAAGGCAGTTGCATTTAACGTCATTGGTCAAGAAGGCAGGCAGTCGCTCCCTTGGGCTCAGTGAAGTGAGGCGAGGGTGATGAAGGATGCACGTGAGTATAGCAGAGCATAGTTCGTCACGGATAATGAAAGCGAGGTGAGGGTGATGAAAGATGCACATGAGTATAGCAGAGTATAGTCCCTCACTGATAGTGAGAGTGAGTACAGAGAAGAAGATGGATAGAGGAGGCAGGGGAAGTCACATGATGAGGACATGGTAAGAGTAAGTAGTAGCCAACGAATCATTCACACATGAGTCGGACAGCAATTTGTCTCATGAGGTGGGATTGTACCAAGAGAAGCTAATATGAGTACAGCTAGTGGACGGCGATATTGCGGACAGAGTGTTGATGAGACACGAGACAATAGACACCAGACAAGCCAAGAGGGTGGGACGAGGGAAGATGTGACGGCGAGAGAGGCAGCAAGGTGAGGATGGGTGAGGGCGAGGAATGTATTGACTTGGGCAAACGGGTTAGCGGGCACGACTAGAAGCAAATGGGCTGGCGCCAGAGTCTCGGAATGTCTTAGTTGCTCCGAGCCGTCCACGTGACGGTGCAACGCCCGAAAAAAGAGAAAATGGGATGAAGTTGGAGGGAGATGGACGTTGGGAATGCTGCATTTGGCAAGCGACAGGGTGATTGCAATAAGTGGCAAGACAGGGCTTGAGCCACGGGTAGCCGAGCTGATGGGTAGGGGGAAAAAGCAGCGAGGAAGGCAGTGGCATGGTGGCCTGTCAAGCCAGGGCAATGGGTTGCGTTCCCATTCGGCAGTATTATTGTGTCGCTGTAATCTCGGCGGGAATGTCCCACTCGCTGTGATATGGGGTGTGACATGCGTGTGGGTGGGTGTAGTATGTATACCAGGCACGGCTATGGCACAGGCCGAGGTAGTCATGTCTTAGTCATACATACATAGGCATGGTGCGGCGTGGAGCGGTGCGCCCCGTTGAGTAGGGCGAGGCTTGCAGACAGGCGTGCAGTGTGGCGGCTGACTGGCAAGGAGCGAGCCTGTCGTGTGCGAGGCAGAGAGGGAGAGAGCGGTAAGTAGGCGGCAGTGGCAGTGGGAGTGGCAGTGGGAGTGGCAGCGGGACATTTAGGGGGCGGGGGCTGGTGGCTATGATAGGGATCCTTCAACACACCCTGGCACGGGGGTCGAGAGGTCTGTATGACTAGCGGCACTGGCTTGTCGGAGGAGACGGGTGCAAGAGTGGAGAGGACTACCGCAGAAGGCTCTGGACGGGCTCAGGAGAAGGAGGCGGGAGGTGGCAGCGAGGGCGGACGAGGGCGGACGAGGGCAGACGAGGCAGAGGGCACATGGCAGTGCGAAGGGCGGAGCATTTGGACAAGCATTGGACTACCGCCGTGGGTCCACTTTCGGAGAGATGGTTGCGGATAGGGCCGCTGTATGTATGTGTGGTGTTGTATGTATGGCTGTGTGTAGTAGTAGTATGTAATGTGCGGTCATCTGGTGGTAGTGGTGGCAGCCCCCACCCTCCGCAGGGCTGTGTATGTGTGTGTGTGTGTGTGTGTGTGTGTGTGTAGTAGTAGTAATAGCATGTAGGAGTAGTAGTATTAGCTCGACTCGACATGTCATGTCATGTCGTTGCTGGGGCCCAGGGCTGCGTCGCCAGGGTAATTGATGGCCGGGACACGGCACCGCACCGCATCGCACCGCACCGCACCGCAAAGCAAACATGTAGAGAAGAGCCAGAGCAGGGCACGAGCGGGAGCAAGAGGTGGCTCCACGCACACACGTTGGGCCACATGGTGAGGTCGCTTGTGCTTGCAGACGAACATCGCTACCTGCTAGCAGTGAAACGTCGAGGCGGGCGCAGCCTCCTCCCCCGACCGCAGTTGCTGCTGCCTGCGCGCCCCCTGATTGGCTCGCGCCCGCTAGTCCGGAGTTCCGTCGCAGAGCCATTGAACCTTTTTTATTTTTTGCCCTTTTTTTTTTATTATTTTTACTCTGCGAGTGCAGCCACGTTTTGAAGCAACGCGGTGCTGCTGTTCCTATCACTACTATTCCTGCTGCTGCTGCTGCTCGTAGGGGGATTGCATGCTGTGCACATGTGCTAGTCGCCAGCCAGCACCCGATCGCGGCGCCGCGTCGTCGCGTCGTCGCATCGTCGCATCTCATGCCTACCATCTGCCATCGCGCAGGCGCCGATCGCAGCCGGAAGCAGCACCGAGTCCCGGGGCCGCTTGGCCGTGGGCGGCTGCTACGCTTGACCTGCCCTGCCCTGCCCTGCCCTTGCCGTTCCCTTGCCTTCCCTGGGCCGCCGCGTCGCAGCACAACGGCCACCATGCCGAGCGAACGAGCGAACGAGCGAGCCAGCAAGTGCGGGCAAAGGAAGAGCGGCTGCACACACACTCACAGCGACCGACAGGGGCCCTCAGCCCTCCTCTTCACCTCCACCACCGCCGCCAACGGCCAAGCAAAAAGCGCCAGGGATGCGCCGGCAGCACCAGCGCCCTCGTTATTTCTTCTTAGACAGGCCAGGCCCATATTGTTGCTCCCAGCTCCCAGCTCCTGTCCCTACCCTACACTAGGTGTACACTAGCGCCGCGCTCCATGGCAAATTGCATGTCCTCTCTTTTGCTGCCACCGCGTCTGATCCGCCCTGCGCCACCGACGCCTACGCCTGCACTTGCTTCTTCCTCGTCCCTCGTTCCGCACCGCGCCCTCGACCACTAGCCGTCCCTCACTACTCCGCCTTTGGCCTCCCGCCCTGCAACTCCTCTTCCAAACGGTAGCGCCGCCTCTTCCACCCACTCCATCATGCGAGCCACAACCCCCAAACGCCTCCACTGACGCCCTGTAGCTGTAGCCGTAGCCTCTTTTTCTTTCTTCCCAGTATCCTGCAGTCGCACCCACACCCACACCCACACAGTCGCCGCCGCCGCCGCCGCCGCATGCCTGCTGCTGCTGCGGCTGCATAGCCTCCTGTGTCTAGGTGTACAGTAGTCGCTTGCGCGCCCGTTGCTTTTGCCTGGTTGCAACTTACCCCCTCCCTCGCCTCGACCCTCTGTCGCTTCCTCATTCCCCCGTTACATGGCACCGGCAATCATGTGCTTTGGACGCAAACCTTCGACGGCTGACCCCAACGCTCGGAAAAATGCCGAAATCGAAAAAACCCTCCGCAACGACAAGAAGCGCGCCGAGCGCGAGGTGAAGCTGCTGCTGCTGGGTATGCACCCGCCTAATGCCCACTTGAATAAATGACGAGTCCACCCTGACTAACACACATGCCCCAGGTGCCGGCGAGAGTGGCAAGTCGACGGTTCTCAAGCAGATGCGCATCATCAATGCCGGCGGGTTCCAGAGCCTTGAGCGCAAGACATGGCGAGCCACCATTTTCAACAACCTCGTCTCCGCCTTCCAGACCATCTTCCAGGCCATGCAAGAAGACGACACCGACTTTGAGGACGAAGACAACATTGTGCGCCTCTCCACCTCCCCACTCACTCACCCACCCACCCCAGCCCCTTTGCCCAACCGCTAACAAAGTACCCAGCGCTACTCGGAAATGGTCAACACTGCCCCCGACATCGGCACCGAAGAGCCCATGCCCGACGAGTTTCTCACGGCCTTCAATTGCCTGTGGGCCGACAAGGGCGTCCAGCTCACAATCCTCAAGGGCAACCAGTATGCGCTGCACGACAACTTGAACTAGTACGTCATGCACGCGTCCCTCGACGTGCTCCCAAAATGCTCACCAAGCCGCAGCTTCTTCCAGGACATCGACCGCCTGTTCCACAAGGACTTCCTCCCCACCGACCAAGACATCCTGCGCACGCGCCTACGCACCACGGGCATCTCGGAGACCATCTTCGAACTCGGCAACCTCACATACAAGATGGTCGACGTCGGCGGACAACGGTCAGAGCGCAAAAAGTGGATCCACGTCTTCGACAATGTCCAGGTTGTGCTGTTCCTCGTTGCCATTAGTGGTTACGACCATGTGCTGGTAGAAGACCGGAACGGGGTGAGTGCTGTCGCCTGTCTGACCATGCGCCGCCCTACTAACGCAGTCTAGAACCAAATGCACGAGGCCCTCATGCTCTTCGAATCCATATCCAACTCGAGATACTTTGAGAAGACTGCGCTTATCCTCTTCCTTAACAAGATTGACCTGTTTGCCGAGAAGATTGCCGGTGGCATGAGCCCAATCAACAAGACGTTCCCCGACTACACGGGCGGCGCTACCGATTTTGATGCCGGCAAGGAGTTTTTCGCCAACAAGTTCCGCAACCTTGTCCGTCAGCCCAAGAAGGAAGTCTACGTTCACTACACAAACGCGACCGACACCAACCTGCTCAAGATCACCATGGCATCCGTTCAGGACATGATTGTCCAACGCAACCTTAACGCCCTCATACTGTAACCCTGGCACTGGTCACCATGTGGTAGTGCGATCAAAGTAGCCGCAGCGGCCATTCACAAAACACCCAGCAGACTGCACCCTCACCGGAGTAAGCACCGAAAGTGCACGCAAGTCGGCAGTTAATCGACTCGCCCTGCGTGGGGCGGTCACCAAGAGCACGTCCGGAGTACCGACATACTTTTTTTTAGTGGAGGGGAGATGACTTCCACGGCCCTTTTTTTTCACTTTATACCCTCGATTATCACCTTTTTCTTTCAACCTTTGTTCGATTTTCGCCATTCTGTGACGATTCCACGACCCCATCTCTTGGTCCTCATCAGTTAGCGAGCATGTTGGATCGGCATCTGTATATTGGTATAGCATGCAGATCTCGGGTAGAAGCACATAGAGTCTTGTGCACAGGCGGATAATGGGAAGAGAGACAGTCGCACATCAGTCATTTGTTTTTGCCCCAGATTGAATTCTTCCCCCCTCACCATTTTGTATACATCAGCGTCTATTTGGGTGGCTATCTGCAGCTTTCTTGTTGTGCTAGAACGTAGCGAAAAGGTTTCCAGGAGCGCGGATCTACACAGATTGGCACAGGGGTCGGATTGGGGGCCAAAACGACAATTGTCAAGACTATCTGCGTGTGCAGCGGAAGGCGAACTGGTCCGATTTGCCGTAACCACCGCGTTTTGACAGCCTCAATAAGACAGTACCAACCGACACATGGATGCCCGTTGAAACATGGACTTTGCGCTTATCATGTGTGCAATACGCCGTGCTACCAAAACAGCTCCCCCCTCCCACTACCAAGATGCGACCTGGAACAAACGGCCCCTTGCCTACGCAGCATGTCCAATTTATCCGTCAAAAAAAAACGGCTCTGTAGATGTTAGATTAAGCCTGCGTCCACTGGGCCACCCTCCCCCCCCCTCCCCCCCGACGCATGCATGATTACGGCGTGGTGCGTCGGCATGCTTCCAGCGCCGAGGCGGCACGAACCGAGCCCACGCTGCCTTGGAGCGGGTTGGACGCGACAGGAGTGGGAGCCGTCCGTGGTTGGATACGCCAAGTATGAATCGTGTGGCCGAATGCTACATGACGGGGGGCTTGACAGCGTTTGCACCATTCTGCCCCAGGGCTATACGATGGCTACGAAATGGGGTAGAATGACGTAATGCAGAGGGCAGACTGCATGGTCGGGTCTCGGGAGGAAGCACGCGGAGCTGTATCGAGTAGTGGGTGTGTATGATCAAGGGCGCATGTCCTTGGCTAGTCGTGGCTGCAGCCCTCTTGGAGGATGCGTCGATTTGGAATTCGATACACCTGCTGTTCATAATTAGTGCAAAGTGGAGTTCCCCCCCTCTGGCCCTCCAGATGATCAAGCACATGGCTGACTCAAGCCGCCACGGCGACGGGATAAGACCAGTGGGGCACAGAGTGCACGCGTCCGAGGCAACACGAGGTTCGCATGAACTATCTTGGCCAAGGTCACGCGCTGGATGAGGGGGATGCGTGCACGTTCAATATTCATTCACTGTCCCGGCGTACCGCCTGTTCCGAGTCGGTATCCAGGTTCCGATCTGCTCCCGTGATGGCGGGCGGCAGCCAATCGGGGAAACATCGGAGCGTAGCAGCCTGCAGCAAGTCCTGATAGCCGGCCGCCTTGAGCCTCATCCACACCACCGTCATACCCGCAACCCCCCCCTCTACCCGACTGGCCATGTTCTCGCCAGCCGTTTGCAGAGTTGTCCGCTCTGCGAATGTCTTTTCTGCCGCGCCCTTTGCTGCGCTGAATGCATGCGCCCGCTCGGCCCTGAGCACAAGCGCCGCGCCGCAGCAGCCCTTCCGGCCGAGTCACCAGCGGCGCTACTCGTCATCAAAGCCCTCGACCCCCGCGAATAACAAGAAGAAGCCCGCCGAGATAGATCAGAATGCCACGACAGAACTGCAGGGCGCGGGCAAGAAGTCCAAGGGGCTGAAGAAGCTGAAGCAGCCATCGACGGCAACCTTGGGAAACAACGTGCCTTTTGTACCCCCCACAAACCACCTCCGGGAAGATGGTGAGAGTCTACGGATCCTGGCCTTTGGTCGCACATACTGACTCGGCGTAGATGTCAAACTATCAGCCTTCTTTGGTCTCCACCGTCCCATTTCCATCTCGCGCGCCTTCCCGAACGCCACCTCCACGGCTGAATTCGACGCCTTGTTCGACGCAAATCGAGCGAGTCAGGTCGAGAAGATGCAGCTCACCAAGAATATCCTTGGCGGCTTTCTCGAGCGCATGCATGCCGAGATCGATGCGCAAGAGGAGCAGCGAGCGGACGCCATACAATCAGAGCAAGAGGCGTATCATCTCGACGCTCAGCCCACACAAGACAGTGTAGAGAACTGGGTGGCTCGTCTGGTTCCCTTCGAGCCACCACCGGCACCCGAGCCCTACGACCCCCTCGCGACAGCACCCGAGACCGAGTCGCACTCGGCTGAGGGCCTTTCAGCCATCATCAACCAGCGCATAACTGAGGTCCCGTTGCCGTCCGAAGAGAGCAAGCCGAAAACATTTCGTGAACACGTCGCAAAGCGAAGATATGGAATGTACATGATCAGTGTAAAGCGGCAACGAAAGCTCAAAATGAAGAAGCACAAGTACAAGAAGCTCATGAAGAGGACAAGGCTGTTGCGGAGGAAGCTGGATAGGACATAGTGAATACATAGTCATGACGGTCTCGATACTGAATCGTCGAGCCAGGGGCACCGCCGAATGAGACGGACTTTGTATGTTTGCCAGGGTTGCGAATGTCGACAATCAGACGTGCAGATTCAAACCGGCACAGACTAAGCCCAAAGTCGCGCGCCCGCCTGACAGCGCCTTTCCCTACGACTCGCTTAGCAAACGGTCTCATGAACGCACTCGACCTGTCGTTTTTCTTCTGTCCATGTTTCTTGGTGTTCTTGGGGCATAATGTTTTGGTCGCATCTGGCGCTCCGACATGGGCACGCATTCCCGAATACCAGTCTCTCATCTCCACGTTCACCTATCATCTCTCTTGCATTGCGTTTGCCTCCGCGCCTGGAAACCGTTTACTTGTGCATTGCGACAGGCATGTTATTTTTTCAATGGTTCAAACCAATCCCAGGATCGGTACTGTCAATCGACGTCTTTACCGCCGGCTATAGGCGTGACACTGTGTCGACAGGTCACATGAAACCCCACCGCGACCGAAGCTGTCACAACGCAACTTCAGGCGCCGGTAACTTCGATGCCTCGAACTACCCGCCCCTCAAAGAAGCCTGGAAAGGGGATACTAAGGCGTAGCGAAGTCGCAGCCCGGCAATCATACGCCGCAGCATCCCAAAGAGCGCATGATGTCTTGGCAGAAATATTCCTTCATCACGGTTTCCACTCTCCGCTCTGTTCTAGGCAGCACATGGCGGGCGGAAGAATTGGTTTCGGTGCCATGGATGAGACATGGAGGCGGTCCTGATGGCATCACTTTAGCCATGGCGCTTGCGAAACTGAGCCTTGGACAGACGGATGCAAAAATCACTGTGGTATATAAGCCCGATATATCGTGCCTCTGGTGACAGGCCAGCAACTTCGACATCCAGTCTACAGTAGCATTCAGCAACTTCCTTTCGCTTTCAGCGCCGTTTCTTTTACATTCTTTCGCCCAGGTCGGCATTTGCAATTTGTTTTATTTACAAACACCGTCCAAGAGCTAGTCTCTCGTTTTACTCTTCTCACACTTACAACCGTTAAAGTTTACTGTTTTTACGACCATCCTTTACGGACCCAAACAGCAACATGGTTTCCAAGACATTTATCCTTGCGGCGACGATTGCCTATGTCGAGGCCCGGTTTGGCCAGGAGCAGGTTCCCATTGCCGCTATTAGCAAAGTCCAGGGTGGTGCTAGTGGTGCCGCTGCCACCATTGCAGGCGCCGCCATCTCTGATTTGCTGGGTGCAGCAAACTCATGTGCCAAGGTATGCATCTACTCTGTTTCCATGCCGTCATCTCCATGCTGACAAAAACAACCAGCTTGTCCGGGCCGATCAGATCTTTACTGAACTCGGTGGCGGTGCCGATGCCCTGACTGCCGCCATTGGCATGGTCACGGCCGAGAAGAACACAAACCCTTTTGCCAACAACAACGTTCAGAATGTCTGTGGTGATCCCTCGCTTCCTGCTACCGCTCAGCTCCGTGGTATCACTCCACTCATCGACCCAGCCGTTGATGTCAACGGTGCTGCTGCTGCTCTTAGCAAGAGCAGCGCTGCTTCCCCGCTTAAAGCTGATGGCCTGAGTGTATTTGATCTTATGAGCCAGGCCGGTCTTGGAGACCTAGTTGCTAGTCAGGCTTCTGCTGGTGGTGCGGCTGCAGGTGGAAACGCAGCGGCCAACAACGGAAATGCAGCAGCAAATAATGGAAATCAGGCTTCTGCCAACAACAACAACAAGAATAACCGGGCTACGGGAAACAACAATAACAACAACCAGGCAACTGGAAACAACAACGGCAACGGTAACGGTAACAACCAGGCAACTGCTGGTAACAACCAGGCTGCTACTGGAAACAACAACAATAATAATAACGGCAAACAGGCTGCTACTGGCAATGCCAACGCTGGCAACAATAACAACAACGCCAACCAAGGTGCTACTAACAATAATGCAAACAACCAGAACAACAACAACGCCAACACTGGAAATAATGCGGCCAACACCGGTAACAATGCTGCCAACACTGGAAACAACGCCAACACGGGCAACAATGCCGCCAACGCTGGCGCAGCAACAGGCGCAGCAGCAGGCGGCGAGTTCGGAAAATGCACACCCACCATCACCTTCCAAGGTGGCGAAGGCTCGCGTCCACCCACGGAATTCACCTTCCAGATTGCCGACCCGCTGGCTCGCGGCGGCCAAGGCGAAGCCCTCAACCCAGACATCATCACCAACGCGCTGTGCAACCAGCTCACCAACGTGTGTGGTGCCAGTGCCCAGGGCGTGGCTACGTGCAAGAGTGCCCAGGCCGCTGTCAAGGGTGGACCCAGGAACAAGAGCACGGCTGATAAGTTCAACTCGCTCGTTGGCTTCCCCGGTGCTGTGACGAACCCCGCTGGTGGCCCCGCTGATGTTCCTGCTGCTGCCGGTGCTGCTGCCGGTGGTGCGAGGAAGATGCGCAGGGGCTTGAGGTTGTAAGTGTCTGACCAGGCACTTGTTTTCTCTACCTCTCTACCTCTCTGTTGAGTGAGTGAATGGTGAAAATAAAACAATATGGTGGTCCGTTTTGTGTTGACAACGAACTGTGTAACATGGTGGGGATTCTCTTGTACGATATATGGGATGGATGAATGGATGGATGGATGGATGGGACTTGGAATGACGATATCCCCCCCCCTGCAGTTGTTTTCCCCCAGCGTTTGATCCCCTTTTTTCTCTGGCTCATTTTTTTCTTCTGTGTTTTCTAGCGCGTTATCAGACGTGTGTCTCTTCCCTACCTACCTACCCAACCCCCCCTTTTTAGCTTTATATCCTCCACCTATCATATATCCTTGTGTCTAGTGATATCGCTATGTATCGCTTTCATGAGGGTTTACCTGACTTGAAAAATACAACATAGTTTTCTTGCATCTACTCTTCTTCTTCTTCCTCTTCCTCTTCTTCTTCTTCTTCCTCTTCTTCTTCTTCTTCTTCTTCTTCCTCTTCTTCTTCTTCTTCTTCTTGATCGTCCCTTTTTTTTCTTCTTCTTCTTCTTCTTCTTCTTCTTGATCGTCCCTTTTTTTTCTCCCTCCCCTTCTTTATGACGTCGTGGTGAGATAAAGTACGTGCAAAGTAACGGTGCTCGATGTTATTAAGAGTAAAGGGAGCGTGCTACGGTGGTATGATGGATACTTGAAAAGTTCCTTGGAGTTATGGAGCAAGGCGTGGGGTAAGCAGGCAGGGGACTAAGGACGTATGTTGACTTGACTATTGCCACATGACTTGTGGTATAGGATTACGCGAATCCCTGCTCTTTGGGGCCTAGTAGATGAAGGATAGCCATGGCAGTTAGAATGGAAAATAACAATCAACTTTCCACCTGATATCGTGCGTTGCTATGTACCTCCTACTTTCTATCCATCGATTCTACCTCACCACCCCCATCGCTACCACAGCATCTACACCCTTTGAACTTTCCTCCTTCCCCTTACTCCTTCCTCTCTCTCTCCCCCTTTTTTTGCCTTGGTTTCTCCGCTTTCTCACACCCACATGCACTAACCGCGTTACTGAACGTATCTAGTTCGGCAATAAGCGCGCGATAGATTTGGTTATGACTAAGTACAGTAGAACGATCGGGTTTGGCTAATCATCGGTACTGCTTGAACTCTACTGAATCGGGCTTCTTAGATCGGAAATCTGATACAATATAGTCGGAGAAATGCTGTTATTGATATGAAAGTATTTATATCCGTCCTACTTGGCTCCATTGCTGTAACGCAGAATACACTTGTGTCTAGTGGGCGCGGTGTGCATTTTTTTTTCTTAGTGGACAAAGAGAGGCATGGCTATTTATGGTTATGTGTTTTCTTCATATCTCTGTATATATAGCCCCTGGGATTTTCTTTCCTTATTCACGACGTTTGTATATTGTATTGTCTTCACGTGACATTCGACCATGCACATCACTCATATACGTACACACGTATTTTGAGGCAAAAACCGCTGGTCATATGACTCCACCTGCTTCAACTCCGCCGCGCAAATAGGCATAGTATTTTACTTGGTGTCTATAGATACATGTGCATGTTTTTTCCTATATGTATGTATGTGTGTGTGTGGAGAAGGCATAGGGTATACCACCTCACTGCCACAGATCTTGCATGATATTCCACGCGCCGTGAAATCCGCAGCGTCAAAACGTTCAACCAACCTCTCCTTGTCGAACAAACTTATGACTAACTACATACCTTCCTTGCCCATCCCGCTACAACCTTTTCCGCCCCACACGTAAGTGTACTTGGTGAGCTGCATATACAGCACACACACGAACTGCAAACACCATCCAGACATTACGTCATTACCAATCAATCCCACACACAAAAAACCAAGCATGGAAAAAAAAGAAAACAAAAACCAATTGCGGGCGTACCATGACCATGACAAGTACATTCCCCCCTGTCCTTTTCCTTCTTTTTTTTTGTCAAGGGTTCTTGTTTTCCTGTCGCAGAGCAGGCGCCAATACGCATTGCATTGCATGGCAGTTGAACGGAAAGGAACACCAGGATCTTGTGCATGAACTAGTGCCATCGATGCAAACGCAGCCGTTTACGGCAGTTGGCAGGATCGCGGGATGCAGATAGATGCATGAGGGATCAGGGGTGTGTGTAGATTGGGGAGATGGTGTGCTGCGTGCTAGTTACGTACGTACACACCTACTGCCTAGTCGAGAGGAGGGGGGTGTTTGGCACTCTGGGGGTGAACATGGATGATTGGAGGAAATCAATCACGCAGCATGTTAATCTATTTTCTACTTTGAGCCCAGTTGTGGTGGAGGTGGTGGTGGTGACGAGAGTGCATGCTGCATGGATCGAGAGGGTCTTCATAGGACGGATATACGTTCTGTTTTTGAGCACCTGGATGGATGGCACTACAGTATGTTTTTTTTGCGACATGTCGTGCGAGCTACTTGGCGTAAGTAGCTCGGCTCGAGACTGAGGGAGTGAACATGTTGGGGCAAGGGACTTTGCACCTCGTGAAGCCCTGGCAGTCTTGAAACCGCATACTATATACCATGATGCCACAATGTGGTGGCGATATGTGCCATATGTGTATGTATATGCATTCGCGACTCGGATCGGAACAGCTTCCAATCGTACCGTGAAACAATAGTTTGGTGCAAAAGGATTGGGGAACATGACTAAATATAGGGTGGTAGATCGGGTCTAGAATGGACGGAGGCTCGTCAATCTTGAGCAGAGCCAAGGATAATATACAACGTGACGACAATGTAGAAACACAAAATCAGTTCATGGTGTAGTCATAATGCTATGGAACAGTTGACGTGAGAAAGTAGTCGAGTGGGCACACTCTATATCCCAGTTCAGGTTACGCGGCAAGCCCACGGGATAGCCGCCAGCGAGGCGGCTCGATACGGGTCGAAACGAATACCCCCATGTCCCGTAAGTAGATAGAGTCACTCTCAGCCGGTCACGACAACTACCATTTTTCTTGGTCAAGTTGACCGGTTTCGGCGACTACATACTTCCGAGATCCTTACCAAAGACTCTGGGGTCTAGATGTGTACTTTACAGCTTTTCCGAGTCTCTCAGCATTTTCCCAAAGAGTACAAGAGGCAATCTCAACTGATCATGACTCGAAAACCACTGGGCAGCATTCTCACCTCCTATCCATTTCATCAGCTCGCATGGCATATCCTTGTGTTATTGTTTTAAGAACTGTATTTTAGTCAGACATGTATAACCATCTAGCTAAGTACTCCAACCACAATACCTCAATCAAGTCCCGACATAGGTATGTTTCCTCACCGGATCGCATGTCAGACACGAGATAAGCATACGAGGTAGCGCGCGCGTGCGGGATTTATTCACGTCAGCCGGCAACGTGCACGTGTCGCGCATTATGGTGGCAGACTACGGAGGTGACTATCAAAAGTTCTTGCTAGCGCCACGCTAAGCCGCTAGCCTATTAGACTAACTATTCTGAGCGTCTATACTAATTTTTTAAAGCTAGCAATAGCTTATATACTTATTTTTCTACGTGTTTTTAATCTACTATAGCTTTAAATATAGATATATTAACTTATTTTTTTATTATTATATTAAAGTTACCTTTTAGTAGTAAATTTCTATATAGAATTATAGAAATAGTAAGTATATTACTACGTATAATAAACTTAATTTATAGTAGAGCCTCCTAATAAGGCTTAAAGCCTAATATACGCTTAGTTAAGATTCTTTTATAGTACTTTAAAGATACCTTATATATAGGCTACCTTTATAAATAAGAAAAAATATATAACGCTACTCTTAAGAATATATACTGCAATAAGTATGAAAAAAGAAAAGCTATACTAATATTACTAGTAATCTTAGTATTTATGTAACGGGTCGAGTCCTATTAGACTGCGCACGCAACTACAACGCGCCCACCGCGCCACAAAGGCTGGCACAAGATATCAGAGCTGCTGATATCGTTGCGTAGTTGATACATAAGATAGCCACCGCTATCTGTACTGTAGCGGGCTACCTAGCCCGTTACAATTTATAGCTATAATATTTTATTATTTACCATATTGTAAGAGGCTACGCCTAAAGTGTGTGTGTGATCGAGTATATCTATACGACTACCTAGACTTCAAGAAGCTTGAAGTCTTGTTACTGCCTTTTTGGCTAAGGATGGCATAAGTAGTCGTACGCTCGGCCCGTTGGGCCCGCCCATTACACATATAAAGAGTCCTTTAAGTAGCTAGTTATAATACAATAAAGCTAATAAGAAAGCCTAAGTTAATAATAAAGATAAAATAAAGAAGACTTAAGTAGTGTCTTACTTATAAAGATTAGATACTTAAAGATTAAAAGAATATTATTTAACTAGTTAAATAAGACTTTTATTATTCTTAACTACTATTATAGTAGCTATTATATATAGTAATGCTTAAATAAAGTTTTTACTAAAAGTGTGTAACGGGCTGAACGCCCTTTGGATAGCTCCTCGATGGAATCTCGGGCCAAGCTGCGCGCGCACCATCTGAACTACGTTCAGACCGAGCAGCGCTCAGACAACGCGCTCAGATACTCCGGCATAACCTTTCTCCGATAAGTAAATAAACACCACGTAAGCAGAGTAGATAGCTCCTTATCGAATACAACCTCTTGTATACCTCGCGATTGCTCCCTAGAGCGCAGCCCCTTACATTTTGTATTCGATCCCAATTAGACATAAGCCTTAGGCGGACTGTCTTCTAACTAAGTTTTAGAGCGTGTTGTTAGTGCGAGCTAGTAATATAAAGTTAGTGCTGCAATAGGTATAAAAAGGCCTTCAGTGCAGCGAGAAGGTAGACCGTCGCAAGACAG
>NW_007359926.1:1387167-1487535 GCF_000359705.1 Exserohilum turcica Et28A | reverse complement strand
CTAGATTCAACAAGCCACCTATAGGCCTTGTACGAAAGGATATCAAAAGTCTACAGAGCTAGCTACAGGGAGTGTCTCAATATATACCTATCCTAGTCGGGTCCGAATTCGGATCCGACCTCGGGCGAATGGCTGATGAAGGGCGGCAGGTACTTCCTCCGATCCGGCTCTGGGATTGGCTCAATACTTGGCGAAGTTGTAACATCGTTACAACTACACTTAAATAACTACATACTAAAACGCTAAAGTAAAGTAGCTCTTATAGCTAAGTAATTTACCTAATCTTAATGCTATTAAAGTAGCTTAGCTATAGCTTAAAAGAAAAATAATATAAAAAGGCATACTAAAAAGTTAAGTAAAAGAAATAAAAATATAGTAATAGTACTAAGATAAGCTACCTTAATACTAAATTTAAGCTTAAATAAAGCGTATTTTATTTTATATTTAAGAAATTATTAAACTTAAAGGTAGTAATAAGTATAAAGAGGGGCGGCGGGACTAATCTATATAGCTTTGGCCCTATTTTCGGCGGTAATTAATGCACCCCTGTCAGCAAGAACTTTTGACAGTCACCTCCGTAGAGACCAGCCTACTATTGAGCAGACTATCAGCCGGAAGTATCGAACCCGATTGGTAGCAGTATAGCCGCTTTTGGTCTTTTAGCATGTGCTCGGTGCCCATTACCCCAAGATTCGTATCAGGCCGTCCAATCCACGGCTTCCTCAACAGCCGAAAGTCGCTGTGTATTCATCGGTCCGTTGTTTGTGGAAGCATCCCATGCTGGACCCTTGTGACGTTAGAGGCAATACCAAGATGGTTAAAAAAGTGTATTTGGCACGGCCAAGATGTCGCGACAAGCAGGACCCGCGATCATGCGAGCACGGAGGACAGGAAGGCTTGACGAAGTGGCTCGTCCAGGGCGCAGCGGAAGGGACAAGCCTCGCGCGTACCTGGATCTACTATGTGCTAGCTGCAAAGACGCGTGACATGTCTGAAACGGGACTTTAGTGTTGCAGAGTCATTGGTCTGTTGCGTCGCACGACGACGGGTGTTGCCGTATTGCTCGTCCTTCAGCCACAAGCTCAGTTAGCAGCCGTCATGCTTAACCCAAACTAAGGTTTGGCATACATTCTGCCCGCTCCCCGTCTGACTCGGATTAGCTGAAGCTTGAGGACCGGCACGAGACGGCGTAGTGCGGCTGAGCTGCTTGGTGTTTGTTCTTTCTGAGACGCAATCCCCGAAAAGGGCCCACCGCGGGCCCAAGAGCCGGGGAGGAATGCACACAAGTCGTCGCGGCACCAGGAGCCGCAAAGGGGAGAGGAGTGGTGTGTACTATACTGTCGAGCATGAGGGAATGCGCAGTAGGGATGGAGGGCGCAAAGACGTGAAGCTGTTGGGAGGCAAGTGAGATGCGCGTCTTGCGTGGAAGGTGTAGCGATGCTCACGCATCACGATCAGCGGCGGTGGCGTGCATGCTGGAATGCGTCTCTACGAGCACATCGGGCTCGCACGCATTGCCCAGATGGGACGGCGAGGCGCACGCAGAGGCCGTGGAGCGTAGGAGGGAGTCGGCAGTGGTTGAGTGTTTCGTTTCCGGGCAGCAGAGCAGTGCATGGCGTGTGCAGGCTGATGACGTGCCAGGGCGTTTCATCGGATATGCCTTGCTGCTTCGGGCCTAGCGCGTCGCCTCGTGGCAGTACGCCTCCGCCGTGCGAAGAGTTCGCTGCTTGTCAACAGCGTCGCCGTGACCGTCGGAACAGCCAACAACAGCCGGACATGCTGGCCTATAACGGGGTGGCATAACTGTGGGTTTCTCCTTGGGCATCCCCTTTCGCGGTCGCTTGGCACGGCCGCGTGCTGATGAAAAAGAGCAGGCATTAATCAAATTTCGATGGCCCCCCCCATGTCGCACTGAGCCGCTCCAACAGGGATTCCGCTGAACGACAATTCTCCGCCAGTATAAACGCAAAACAACGCGCCCTGCATGGCCTTCTGGGCCGCTGGGCAATATGGACCTTTTCGGAAGCCCGCCAGGGCAGCATCTAGCGCGCTGAAACCGGACAGCATCTCAATTGACATCCGTCGCTGGTGTCGCACGCCGTGTTGCGGCGGGCGATTCCCGAGTAAATCCACCGCTTAAACAGATGCAGTATGGATCTGCCCGTCTCTTCACTCGGTTCGACTTGACAGTGGGCCTTCCGCGTCAGTCCACGATGCTGGACGAGCTACCCAAACACGACCCAGGGCCGTATTCTTGCAAACAGCCCAGGGCCTTCCCCACGATCTAACGGAAACCGGGCTACTTATGGGCAACGGCGGCGGCGACTAGCACGCGACTGGATTGGTGGTTCCACCAGTCGTCTTGTGGGCTGGGACCTCATTTTATATTTCTCGGGTCTGGAATCCCCAATGTGATGGTGAGCCATGCGATCTGAAACCTGCAAAGCCACTAGAAAGACATGGGTCCTCGTACATATGCAGCACGGCGAGGGGGGACAGCGTGAGTGATGTCGAGCCCGGCCCGTTTCTGATTGCACCAAACGTGTGTCGTTCCTTTCTGCAGTCGTCGTCGCTATCTTGCCCACCCTTGTTCCATACCCAGCGTCCGGGGCCTTCGCTCGCCCGTCAGCTTGTTCACTCATTCAAACCTTCCTTTATACTTACCTGGTCACGCTCTTTCCCTTCGATTCGCCTTCTTCCGCTTACATGTCGCCTCCCGTCCCGACGGCTTTGCCAAGATGATCTCCCGTAGAAAGCACGACGGCGAGGTGCATGGCTATGTGGATCCAACTGTTGAACTCAACCTTGGACTCTGGATTCTCTTTGCTGGTGCAACCGCCTTTCTTGCTCTTAGAGTATGGGTCAAAGTAACCCGCCGACATGGCTTGTGGTGGGACGATCACATTCTGCTTGTCGCATGGGTGAGTACCGATTCGTCCGTATGGTCATGCAAAGTGACGGTTCCGTGTTGACTGTGTCGCAGGTGATACTCGCCGTGAACAACTCCCTAATAACCCTTGAATATGCTACCGGCTATGTTACCAACACATGGGACGACCGCATGCACATTCTCATCAACGTTACTTCCTGCGGCACTCTCGTCAACCAATCCCTTACCAAGACAGCCTTCGCAGTCACGTTGCTGAAGCTGACCAAGAACTGGGGCCAATGGATCCTCTGGTTCTGTATTGGGTCCATGAATGCCTACATGATTGCAAAAGTTGTCCTGCAGTGGGCAAAAGTCTGCGGCAAGAGCTCCTACGACGTCTGGTACCGCCTCGATATCTGCCTCCATCCCAAGTTCCGCGACGACTTCAAGGAGGGCGGCAATGTCTACAACATCATCATGGACTTTGTCCTCGCAGTCTTCCCATGGGTCATCACGTGGAATCTAGACATGCGCAGGATCGAGAAAATCGGTCTCTGCGTTGCTATGAGCCTGGTACGATACGAGTGCCTCTTCAACCCCGGTTCAACCTCGTATCGCACAAGTCACTAACTATGCCCAGGGTATGATTGTTGCAGTCATCTCAGCCATCCGCACCAGCTGGAAGGACGAGGGCAACATAAAAGACGAATGGTACTTTTGGCGCAACGCTCACTCCAACATCTGGTACTCATCGGAAATCGTCGGCACCATCATTGTCCAGTGCATTCCCGTCATGCGTCCTCTTCTCCGCGACATCAAAACCTCACTCACATCAAAAAAGCTGGCTTCATCAGCTGATGAGTTGACCGCGCGCAGCAAGTACGTGAAAAAAAGGGGATAGCAAGATGAGATGACCAACATCTTTGTCTTGTTTCTTCCGTCTTGTCCGACCCAAAATCACAACCCAGCCGTTTGCTAACAACACGCACAGAGGACCCTCGACTTTCGGATTCGGATTCGGGCCCGGTCCCACGGTTGGCAGCAGATCATCGCACAAAGCACACGTCTACTCGGACGCGCGCACGACCCTCAACGAAACCAAGAGCGAGCCACTGATGCCCGACTCATGGGATAGCCAAGGCATCTACACCAAGAGGGAATTCGAAATGACTAGCATGGAAGTCAAAGCACAGAGGGGCGACAATCACATAGTTTGAGACTTACTTCAAGTCTTGGCAATTGGGTAACTTAGGCGGTAATATTTGGTTTTTCTTTCTAGAGTTGGCATTGTTTTTTTTAAGAATAAAAAGCTTCGCAGCGAACTGGGTTTCGTGCCTTTGCAAAGTAACAGAGTTCTTCTTTCTGGGAAAAAAGAGTGGTGTAGGTGATGAGGTCTCGAGAGTGTCTGAGCGGGAAGGAGGGACACAGTTTGCAATGCGGAGCGAGGGACTTGGGCAGAAAAAAGGGGGATATTGGGGTAGGAAGATGGATGGACGGACAGGCGGAGAGAGAAAGAGAAAGAGAAAGAAAGGGATTGAGTGGGAGTGAGAGGCAGACAGGGGAAGAGAAAGAGCAGGACGAAGAAAGAAAGAGAGAAAGAAACAGAGAGAAAGCAACTCGCCGGTTGCTGAAGAGACAGCTCACCATTGCCATCCACGAAACGGGTACACGAAACCCAGGATATAATCACCACAATCCCTCCGTCCTAGTCACATGGACTAGGAGAAGACAGGACGCTCCCAGGAGCCACGACAAAAAGCCTTTTATCTTATTTTCGCTCACACAGCAAAGTAACACACACACTCACTCACTCATTTATAGCATATGAGATTAGACTACACACATTCACTTGACGCTAATAGAGCAAATCCAATCACTACATTTTTTCCCTTTCAACTTCTTTCTCTTCCGTTGTTGCAACCTCACAAACGTCCATTGCTTTCGTACTGCACTACTACGCTACCGTATACTCCTAACGAGTTCCCTCAAATCGCCGCCCTCAACCCACTTCTCCTCGCCGCCGCCTCCCACACCAAGACCACCACCTCCTCCGCCGCTAACACCCCATCCCTCGCCTACATCGCCGACGACTCTGGCAGGGCGGCCGCCAATGACAGATCCAGAGGCAATGACCATGTTGGCTGGGACGACGGTGTGCGGCAGGATCTTGACGTTTTCCTTGATAATAGCAAAGGGCCCGATGGTGCAGTGCTGGCCAATGTGAACATGCGAGGAGATGGAGATGGCCTGGATAGTTGAGTTTTGGCCTGTCCAACCTCGTTAGATTGCGTGTATATAGCTATGCAACTATACCAAGACGTCCTCATCGTCGTAGTGTAGATGGAGAAATGTTCCAATATAGCAGCGTATCATAAAACAGAACATTATTAGAAAAAAAAGAATACATACCAACAAACACATTGTCGCCAATCTTCATGGGGTAATAATGCACCTGCCCCCTACTAATTCTGCTGGGCGGCTTAATCACGCTGCCCTGGCTGATGACGGTGCAGCGGCCGATGCTGATGCTCGTGGGCGTCACGTCCTTGCCCGACTGCGAGGGCGCACTGCGCGTAGGATGCAGATCGCCACGCAGCTGCACGTCGGCCATGATGACGGTGCGTCCGCCTAGCGTGATGTTTGCGGTTCCCGTGATGGCGCTGCGCCGCGAGACTTTGTTGCCCGAGTCCTGTTTGAAGAGGGGGGTGGATCAGTGGGTTGGGTACATGGTTCTTGTTTTGATGCGTCGGCGATTTGGAATGATGGTTATTTTTAGATGTGGTATTTTAAACAGATTACAATAGTGTTGGTGTTTTTTTTTAGGAAAAGTCGTCTTTCCGAATATATGCGTGCTTGTTGGTCTTGTGCTGTTTGCGAGGTGGACGCACCGTCTCAATGTACTCCCCCTTGGGCGCGGCTTTGCGCGCTGCCGGCCTCGACATATTGTCTTGCTGTTGAGTCCCAGTCCTGCTAGACTATCTCTTGATGGGCGTCGCCCAACTTGGCGTGGCGTTTGGTAGTGTCGCGGCTCGATGTTGTCGTCGACGTTGTCCTGGGTCAAATCGGCAGCCGAGTTACAGGCGGCAGGTGCACGCGATCCAAGCTCCGCACGCAGCCAATCAGCGGGGCGCGCGCACGTGTGTTATCTGGCTGAGGCAGTTCAACTTATCACGACCGGTTCATGCTACCTCTCTCGACTCGACTACCGATCCTCCTCGTGTACATGCAGCAAGGAAACCCTGGCCCCGGCAAGCAACAGCAACACGTGCACGCACGTAGAAAAAGCTCGGTGTGCATTAAATCCCTAGCGTTCACGTGTTTGGCTGGTAAGTATTAAACCGACCGAAAGAGTCGCCTTTCTGCTTGAACGGTCTCACGGTGTGAGCAGATAATCAATCGTGCTTCTATTGATCGTCGGCCATGATTTCCGCGAGTGTGCAGTAATAAGCACAGGAAGAATAACATACAGCAAGATGCAGATCCCGGTGCTGGGCGCGCGCACACCCTAAACTCGCTGATCTCTGCCAGGGTTACCGTGCTGGTTTACGTGAGGATCGCATAATGCCATTACCACGACCCGTTCACCTCACACGCTTCACATGCTCTGGTATTAGTCACCCATCTTTGAGTACTCCTGGTAAAGACAAACCCTCCCACTGTTCAAACATGTCCCCTAGCATCAAGCATCTCGAGTATTCTATATCTCTCCCACCCCCATGCCTCCAATCGCCACCAACATCATCATCACCCACAACAAAAGAAACCAGTACCTATCTACCACCACCACCCCCCCCTCCCCCCTTGACAAAGAAAAGCCTCACAAAATAAGCCCTCACCCACCGATCCAGCACCCACGCCCCCTTCGGTCCCACCCCGGCCCCATCCGGCCCCATGGTAGTATTAGCCCACGTGCAAAGCACCCACACGCACCGCGATTTGTGCGCGGCCCAGCCCAATCCAACCAAAGAGCCGACATACGTACATAGTGTACATTATGGAGGTGGCTTTTAAAAGTTCTTGCTAGCGTCACGCTAGACTGCTAATTTATTAACCTATAGACTCCTAACACTTATACTTATTTTTTAAAGCTTGTTATAGCTACTATACTTATTTTTTTTTAGTATTTTCAATCTACTATAGCTTTAAATACTAACATATTAACTTACTCTTTTATTATTGTATTAAAGTTACCTTTTAGTAGTAAACTTATATATAAAATTATTAAAATAATAAGTTTATTATTATATATAACGTGGTTCATAAGCGAGCGGACACCCCAAGCGAGCGGACACCTCCCCACTAGCGCGTTAACTTTAACACGTTATTATAGCCTTTTATTACAGTTAATAAACTATCATAATATACTAAATTAATGATTAGAATTGCTATTATTACTTATACTATCTATCTTAACTACGTAGGTATAAGCGTTGTGTCTAGTCTGCTTGCAACGCCTGCACCGCCGCTCTCCTCGCACCCTCTTTAACGCACTCTTATTATTACTATAACTACTACTTGCCTATTTAGCTAATACTTCTTGTACTTTGCCTATAGTAAGAGTTTCTTCTATCTATATATATAGCCGCTTATAGCTTTTACGCTTATTTAACTTATTAAAAGCTACTTAAAGAGTACCTATTTCCTCTATTATAAGCGTTATTTTATATGCTATTTGCTAGGCCCTCTTACTTAACTACGCGATCTACTTAGTAAGTAAATTAGTAGAAGACCTACAGCGTTTTCTTACGCTCTCTTAAATAAAACTAATTTAAGACTTAACTTCGCGCGCGTTGCGTAGTGTCTGCGCCTACTAGGCAGCTACCTATTGTAGTAATTATATAGGTGTCTGCACTACTATATTAAGCTTAGATAGCACAGCCTATAGGTTGTGTAGGACTAGACTAGCGCCTTTAAAGCTAGCTTAGACATTCTCCTTTATAATAGACTACTTAAAAGTAGTCTTAAAGGCTAGTAGAAAGGTCTCTTTACTAATATAGTAAGTGCGGTTGCGTGCTAAGCCTAAAATAGCGTCGCTATACTTGCGCTTTAATAGCAAGAAGTAGGCGATGTTAAAGGGCTGTAATAGGTAAGACGAGTGCGCAGGTATATAGAGAAGCATAATATTCTTCTCCTTACAAAGATCTTAGAAATTAATAGAGTAGTAGCTTTTATAGCTATTAATAATAAGTCGTTAATACTTACTTATAGTAGAGCTCTTTATATAGGTATTAAAGTGCTCTAACTAGGCAAGACTAAGCTAATTATTTATTTAGCTATTAGGACCAACTTTAAGAACTTAGTTAGTGGGCAAATTCTTAAACTAAATGTTAATAAGCACCTTGCTTACAAAGATAATAAAGGGTAGTATTTAGTAACTTAACGCGCCTACGCCTTAGATTATAGTAACCTACTTATAGTTGCCTAGCTATATCTACTTCTTTTTCCTATATTTTTCTAATGCTATAATAACTAACTATAATAAAATCTTACTTATTATAAAGCTAGTTATATTAGAGTTATGAATATTATTGTCTATAATACCCTACTTCTACTTTATCGCCTAGACTAAGTTAAACTAGCGCTAGATAGCTACTAAGTTTTTGTAGGCGGCTTGCTAGTAATTATAAGAATAGCTCTAGCGCGTACAAAGCTTAGCAGTCTGCCTAATAAAGTTATTAACCTAGTTCTTACTAATACGGTTGCCACCACGCTTCTCTAATAGTTTATTAGCTATTGCTTAAACCTTAGCCTTTGTAGGCGCAAATCCTTGCGTAGACTTTTTAAGAATACGCCTAATAATAGCCTCCCCTTCTAGCTTATTCAAGCGCTTTAAATTTAGTTTATAGTTGTGTTATAAGTGTCTTCTAGCGCGTTCGTAAAATAAAGTTATTTAAGAGACGCTATAGATCTTAGTAGCACGTTTAACACTCTTTACACGTTAGAAATTAATATTAGAAATAGTTAGTTAGATATTAGCTTTAGAAAAAGTTTATTAAATCTAATGTAGTTAAGACATAATGCGTTGTAGTATGAACGTCGACGCGCTAGTGGGGAGGTGTCCGCTCACTTGGGGTGTCCGCTCGCTTATGAACCACGTTAATTAACTTAATTTATAGTAAAGCTTACTAGTAAAGCTTTGAGCTTAATATATGCTTAATTAAAATTCTTTCATAGTACTTTAAAAATACTTTATATATAAGCTACTTTTATAATTAAAAAAAATATAATACTACTTTTTCAAAAGTAGACTATAATAAGTATAAAAGAAAAGCTATACTAATATTATTAGTAACTTTAGTACTTATAGCTATGATATATTAGTCTTTATAATATAAAAAGTCTTTTAAGTAGCTAGTAATAATAAAATAAAGCTAATAAAAAGCTAAAGTTAATGAAAGAAATAAAGTAGAAAAAACTTAAGTAGTATTTTACTTATAAAAATTAAATACTTAAAGACTAAAAAGATATTATTCAGTTAAATAAGACTTTCATTATACTTCACTACTATTATAGTAGCGATTATATTGAGTAATACTTAAAAAAAGTGTTAACTAAAAGTATTATTAAAAAGTAATAAGAATGCTACTTCAGAACTATATTTTAAAGCTACTTTATATATAATTATAAAAGTCTTTATTATATTTAAAAGCTTAAATCTATATTAAAAAAAAAGTAGCTTTTTAAATTGAAATGTTAAATAAAGCTTTAAAGCTTTTTATGAAAAAAGTATAAAAGCTTATAATAAGTATAAAAAAACAAAAATTATATTATAAGCTTAATAAAGTTTTATAATAGAAATAAATAAAAAAAATAAGTAAGCTTAATTAAGAAAGTAGTTTGAGCAATATTAATTAGTGGTACTATTAAACTTAAGTTTTTCTTTTAAACCTAATTCTTTTTATAAAAAAGTACTAAAAAAAGAGACTATATATTTTTATTAAGAAAAGAAAGCTTTTTTTTAGACTTACTATACTTAAAAAACTATATACTAAAATACTATAGTAAAGTAACTTCATAGCTAAGTAATTTACTTAATTTTAATACTATTAAAGTAGCTTAGCTATAGCTTAAAAAAATGATATATAAAAGCATACTAAAAAACTAAGTAAAAAAATAAAAGTATAAAAGTAGTACTAAAATAAGCTACTTTAATACTAAATTTAAGCTTAAATAAAGCGTATTCTATTTTATATTTGAAGAATTATTAAGCTTAAAAACAGTAGTAAGTATAAAAAGAGGTGGTAAGACTAATCTATATAGCTTTAGCTATATTTTTAGTAGTAATCTATCACTCTTGTTAGCAAGAACTTTTAAAAGCCACCTCCGTACATAGACGTACATTACGTCGGCGCCTCCCCCCCTTTGATCCGCTGACCCAGCCAGCCAAGTTAAGGCCCCAGTGCGTCCCCACACGACGTGCATTTGGTCACAGCAGCAGCGAGCAAAAGCCCGGAGTAGCCCCCGATACGTTGGCCGCATTACCGCTGCTTCCGCGCGGCAGCTAGCTATCTACCTACCTAACTAATCAGGTGCTACCCGCCTAACTACGTACGGTAGGTAAAGGTAAAGGTAGGTTAGGTTAGGTTAGGTTAAGTTAGGTATGCTGGCTGATGGGAGGGGGAGGGGGGGTTCAGGTCTCGATCTCTCCTTCTTTCTTTCTCTCTCTCTCTCGCGCCCAGATATGTATGTATGTATGTATGTATGTATGTATGTATGTATGTATGTATGTATGTATGTATGTATGTATGTATGTATGTATGTATGTATGTATGTATGTATGTATGTATGTATGTATGTATGTATGTATGTACAAGAATAGCAAGACACATGTACATGTACATATCATACTAAATCTAAAATTGATATCTGGCCCGAGTGTGGGGAAGGGGGTGGGGGGCACATAACATACACACATACACATATACACACATACACATATACACACATACATACATACACACATACACATATACACACATATACATATACACATATACACACATATACATATACACATATACACACATACACATATACACACATACATACATACACACATACACATATACACACATATACATATACACATATACACACATACACATATACATATATATATATATACACACATACACATATACACATATATATATATATATACACATACACATATACACACATATATATATATACACATATACACACATACACACATACATATATATACATATACACATATACACACATACACACATACACATATACACACATACACACATACACATATACACACATACACACATACACACATAGATACATATACCTACGTACGTAGCAAAAGGTGGGTACAAAGAAAATCTCCTATGGGGTAAATACCTAATCTAGGTAAGCCCCTCCCACTTCGCTGTACAGAAAATACGGCTTTACGTACGCAAGTTAGCCCCGCTGCTCCCCCCCCCCCTACGTACCTGCCTACCTAAGTACCTACCTACCTACCTAACCTTAATCTTCCTATCGGCCTTTTTTTGGGGGGGGGGGGTGGGTTTCGTTCTTTGCTTCCCCACCCCCCTCTGTCGTGTGTTTGGTCTAAGAAGGGGAAAGCCACTGTATGTGTGTGTGTGTGTATGAGAGAGAGAGAGAGAGGCTAGATCTCACTGTAAGCACATTCAACAGCGGTGGTTCTTTTGAGGACTTAATGTCCTTTATTCTCCCTGTTCTCCCCGTTCTCCCCGTTCTCCCTGCCCCCTCCCCCTTTTTCTCTCTCCTAATTTCTTTTTTATTCACTCAGCAACTGGGGCCAAGTGGGTTGGACAAGCGCAGATGAGGTCATCTTGTTGGAGCTCACAATACAAGGGCGAAATGAAATGACGTTGGGGCTTTTCTGGGCATAGACTGCATACATATTTATGTCGCTGTGAATTGCATCGCTTCGTCTTCTGTCCTTGTTCCGCCGTGTATTACTGCTACCCTTCTCCTTGCTACCGTGGAAAACAAGGGGAAAGCATGGTCTAGAACATATGATTGCATTACACTCTGAGGTCATTTTATAGTTGACCCTACGAAAACGCATCTGTAAGCGCTTCTAAATAACCGTATAGTCAACTGTGACGGCTGGACAATCGCCTAGTGCAATACCATGCAAGACAACACTGCAATGCAAAGGGCATTTCATTCATTTCGTATACCAAGTTGCTTGACTGCGTGCATCAATAACACTTTTTGGACATTGGTCCCATGTGCGCCCGCCGCTGCCAATAACCCAGTTCCAAAGATAATTGTCGTGATCGCGGGCAATGTATCGTAGCATCGTCCCTATCAATCATCCTAGCAGTTGGCAATCTCAAAAGAGATAGGTCTGCACCGCCAGCAGAAGATGTCTCATACGTGGAACCCTTTACATAAAACTCCAGTGCAGAACTCGCCGAAACATAACAATGGAACGCCCAGCGTTCCCCCAAGCGCCTGCAGACACCAAAAGATCAAACACTCGTCATCGTCAAACGTGCCGTCAGAAAAAAATAGGTAGGCGCCGCTATTAACCCGCTGTACGTTTAAAAATATCCACGTCAAGATGATTCACCCTTAAGTCTGGCGCTGGCCATACCAACAAAGTGTCAGAACCGCCGCTTCGGAGCCCAGAAATGAAGCAAACTGTAAAGGAAGACATGACAGAAGAATGCCGTCGTCGCGAAACGGTCAGATTACAACCGATATACGTACTCTGGCAAAGGCACAGGGACGGCCAACGAAGAAGAGCCGCCGAAGAAATACGTCATGTGTTTTGGTGGTGTACAGGTCGAGTAAGAAGGGACATTTACTGAATGGTAGAGTTTTCTGCGCGTTGGCTAATGTACTGGGCGTGTGCTTCGAGTGCACGAGCTTGGATATGGATGACTACACACAAGTGTTAGTACCCCACATTTGTATCACGCTCCAATGTAAACTTACCGGGCCAGACAACGGACTTGGAAAGCATGTAAGCCGTCACCATTAATAGCTTTGTGCCATATCCGCAATGCGCCAGGTTCGAAAGGCTACCCAGCATGGGCATGTTGTTCGTAGAGATATCGTAGGCCAACTTCATGTCGGCGTTGTGAAGAATGTCGGCGATTTTTTGCAAAAGCTTCACATCCTCCTCTTCAAGCAACAAGATTGCTGGTACCTCTGAGAAATTGACCTCGTCTCTGCCCAAGACACCAAGGTAGCGCCCAACACGATCTTGGAGAGTTGCAACCCATTCAGCAAGGACCTGGGCGCAATCAAATGTGCACAATGCCGACGAGTTGGGCAAATCCCTGGCAGAGAAGTCGCCATACGACAAGCCTAGCTTATCTGACATGGCAATCGAGTCTGCAGCATAAAAGGCAGCTTTGCGAAGATGCCTTTCGCGTTTGGATGAAGGACTGTTGGGAAGGCCGTTGCTGGCGCGTCCAGGACTGATGTGGTCATTGGATCCCGTCTGGCCTGGCGAAGACGAGTGGCTAAGATCCATAGGGGAGGAGCGCTCAGGTGTATCGTCCATTTGGCCTACCACGTCCAGACCTCTTGCTAGTTCATTCGCCATGCCGTCATAGTCACGCTGCCACAGAAGCTCCTTGGCTCGACCAAGATTCACAAAAAGCCTCACATAGGCGAGGTCTAGTAGCGGTATGCAGTCAGCGGCCAAGGGCCCAAAAGGATTCGGTCGCTCGAGGCTGTGATTCGGATTGGCTCTCCAAGCAACCTGCCAAGCTTTAAGCGCAGGCTCGACTTGCGCATGCATCGCTTCAGTCTCGTGGACTTTCCACAAGCGTCCGTTGTGCCTGTTCCTGGTTTCCCAAATATAGACATGCATTGCGTTGATCAAGACATAGCAGCCGAAAGTGCTTGGTCGAATATCGCTTTCAGAGGTGCCGTTCATCGATTGACCTCCTGAAAATCCCTGTGGGTATGTGTTTCGCATTCTGGACGTGGATTGCCGTGTGCTAGCTTCAAGGAGGTATGTCATGGCGGTGATGAAGGACAAGCCTCGAGTTTGCGCCAGCATGGGCCCTCCCATTGCTACCCATGCTTGAGGATTATCGACAGACCAGAGATCCTCTTGGCAAGGCAGATCTAGATGAATCTCAGAATTCAAAATGCGGGGTGAGTGTGCATACGCCGAAACAAGCAGGCTGGACATGGAGAAGATGGCAAAGTAAGTTCTCTTGCGCTCTTCAACCTTCTTCCATTGTATCCACTGGGTATGCTCATCTACACTGTCCTTTTGTTGCTCGGTCTGCGAACTTGCATCGTCGGACATGTTGACATCGCCGTTGGTATTGCTTGGCGAAGTCGAAGTCTGCTCTGGAGGTGTAGGCTTGTCCAAACCAGCAGCCTTGGCTAGACTCACAAGGGCCGCGCAATGCGTGCTTGCCACCTCTGCAGCCTGCCGATCGCCGCAGTTGAGGCCAAAGATGAGATTGAGCAGCATGGCCTGGACCAGCCACAGGGGCGGTTTGTTGATGTTGTCGTTTGCGGCACTGGGCCCGTTGACTGCGGAAAGACCGGCTTTGCGGCGTTCGTCAAGATAGAAGAGAATCAGCTTCTTTGCGGCTTCAAACAGGTCTTTTGCAGTGTTTTGTTCAAATTCATAGAGAGCGCCAATGGCGGCCATTGCAAGAATCAGGCAGCCGCCTCCACCGACCATGGTATCTTGGTTGAAATTGCCCGCCGTGCGGAGCTGGTATGTGTATGCTGGGGTATCGAAAGATAGTGTTGGAATGTGTAGAAAAGGCATGTGGGGATGAAAGTACTGAATGTAGGCGTTTACGTATCGCTGAATGTCCATGGTGCTGGGTAATAAGCCGGTCAGGTTTGAGTGTTTGGAGGCCCCGCTCGAGGACAGAGGGGAACTAATGGCTGGCTGCGAGAACCTCCGTTGGGGTATTTGGCCGTACCCCAAGGCCTGGCTCAGGTTGTGCATCAAAGCTTGCCTCGTAGACTCTGTGATTGTTTCAGTTGAAAAGGAGGAAACAGAACTGTGTCTGACGCTGCCGTTGACAGAGGAAGAGGATATGCTGTGAGCATCAGAAGCGAATGTCATGGGCGTCTGAAAATACTGGTTCGGCATACCGGGTATCCCCGCTGAAGGGCTCATGGCCGCTAAAGGAGGCGGCGTCGACGTGTAGAAATCATTCTGCACGCCCTGATCGCCAAGTTCCTGAGAAGTGCTGGTGTTCATCGTGAGCTCAGGGAACATCGGGGCCATGGAGTCGAGGGAGAAGGTTGTCGGGTTGATGCCTGCGTGCGTCACAAGTGGATTGTGCCACATGGCAGCCGAGTTTGGCTGGCTTGAGCCGTCTAGCATCATGTCATGGAAGGCGCCCTGACTCGCCGTACTTATGGCTGACGGTGATGAGCCGTCTAGGGCCGACTCGTTTGCACCCGAAAATACCAAGGAATTGTCCATGCCCATGCTCCAGCTGAAGTCATCTTCCTCGATTGGGTTGTTGCCGGCAAAGGGATTCGCGAAGCGCTTGAAGGGCGACTGTGGAATTCCGACGCTTGCATTGAAGTGATGCAGCTGGTTCGGGTTGATGGTAGACGCGGCTGATGATCCAAAGAATTTCTCGAGTTCGCGGTCGTCGGGCCCAACCATGCCCTGTATTGGCGCTGTACGAAGACCGCCGCCGCCCATGCTAAATGGAAGGTGGGTGTCCAGTCTTGGTAGCGCCTGAGGCTGTCCGTGGTTGCCCATGGCCGTCGACATGCCCCGGTAATCAAACTGGCTGATGCCCGAAAGGCTCGCATGTTGGGTATGGCCAGAGTGGCCCCCTCTGGCGCCTGGTATCGCGGATGCAAGGAAGCTGCTAAACGAATTGGGATCAATGTGGCTGATGGTATTTGCACGCGGGCGCATGGTGTTGCCCTTGGCGCCGGGGCCGGCATGGCTGGATATCGAGTTCTTGCGCACGCGGGCAGAGGCGTTGGAGGGAAGGCCGGTGGTGCTTTCCCTGCGTCCAGTGCGGGGACGGGCGGAAGTCGCGCCCTGCTGATGCAGCTTCTGCTGGTGGCGCAGGAGCAGGTCGCGGCGCGCGAAGCATCTTGTGCATTGGGGGCACTCGAAGGGCTTCTCTTTTGTGTGGGATCGCTCGTGTCGCTTCAGGTGCTCTAACCGTGCAAAGGAACGCGTGCACGTTGTGCAGATGTGCGGCCGAGGCTTGTCGTTCTTGGGTGGGGGAAACGACTGGACAGCGGCGGGTGGCGACGGCTCGGGCTTTACGGTCGACGTTGAAGCTGCAGTTGGCAGATGCCGTTAGCTCGCGGGGGGCGTCATCTCTGCTAGATGCGTGAGGCACTCACAGTTGCTACTGCTGCTGGCAGAGCTGTTGGAATCGTCACTCGGCGTATGCGTGGGGCCCGGCAGGCTCGTGCTCTCGACTTTGGCCATGGCTGTGTAGGGGGGGGGGGGGCAGCTTGGTTCGGCCCAACAACACAGTTGGCTCGGGGCGGAAAAGCCTATGCGTGGGCAGTCGATATGCTCGTCAGGTCAGTTCCGCCTGGTATGGCGGTTGAAACCGGGGGGGAGGGGAGAGTCGTGAAGCTTGCGCGGGCGGCGGGCTCGCCAACTTGGACAAAGACGGTCTGCAGAGTCGACAGCTGCACATCAACGTCAGCGGGTGGCACAGGAGAGCAACGGAGCAGGCACGGTACCTTGACTAGGGTCTTGGAGCTTGGTGCACAGCGAAGCAGGCGGCGAGTAAGAAGAGCGGGAGGTTGAGCAGGGCGCTCGTACTCGGGGAGGATGTATCCAGACGGAGTGCGGATCTTGAGGTAGCAGCGCAGACGGGCAGGCAGGGTCAATTGCGCGAGACGAGGAAGCTTTGTCGACGGCGGGGGAGAAGCCGGGTTACAAAAACGTCGAGCAATTAGAGCGAGGCTACGATGGGCGGCGAGAGAATTCCAAAGGGGCAGTGGATTGACTTTAGTTGGATCGGCCCGTACATGTGTTGTAGACGGCAGAGCAAAGGTACGGCGGAGGTAAGCAATGGCAGGTGGTGGGAGCTGGCAGCGTACGAGGGTCCAGCCTTGATGTAAGCGTCTGTGTAAGCGAAGAGAGAGAGAGGTGGTCGTCGTGGTCGTGGGTGGACGGGCGGGCGACGCTTTGCTGGTACGGGACCAAAAGGCTAGACTAAGTACAAGGCAGAGACAACGTTTGGTCCCGAGGAGAGAGAGAGAGAGAGAGAGAGAGAGAGAGCAATGGGGCAACCGTGGGGCGATTGGCTGGCGGGAGGGGGGGCGATGTGAGTGTGTGAGGGTGAGTGTGTGTGTGGCAGGTCGAAACGCCGAGTCTGGGGAATTGAGCACAGGCCAGCGTTCGTGGGACGAGGGGGAGGGAGGGCGGATGGAAGAGGGGGGGGAGGGGCGGGAAACG
Organism: Exserohilum turcica Et28A; assembly: GCF_000359705.1. Classification (NCBI taxonomy): domain Eukaryota; kingdom Fungi; phylum Ascomycota; class Dothideomycetes; order Pleosporales; family Pleosporaceae; genus Exserohilum; species Exserohilum turcicum. The sequence continues at coordinate 1,470,271 of NW_007359926.1, read as the reverse complement.
AGGGCGATAAAGAAAGAAGAGAGAGAGAGAGGGAGAGAGATGCAGGCGTGGCAGTGGGAGCAGCAGCAGCAGCAGAAGTGGCAGCGCAACAGTGGCAGCAGCAGCAGCAACAGTAACAGTAACGGCGGCGGCCGTGGCGATGTCACTGGAAGGGCTGGCGGGTTAGTGTACTAGACTGGGCGGCATTATAGAAGGGTAAGCAGATCCCCAGACTTTACGGCTCGCAGGCTAGCCGGGCAGAGTGTCATGCAAGTGGCCAGCGGGCCTGCCCCCCTCCCCCCCCCCAGGTCGTTGGACGGGCCCTGCAAGCAGCAGCCAGCACGCAGCCAGCAGCCAGCAGCAGAAGCAAGCACCAGGGCCTTTGCGACTAGTGGCTCCCCAGCAAACGGCGTTTCTGCCGCAGGGGCCTGTGTCCGGAGTACTTCCGCCGCCCACTCAGCAGGGTCGGCCGTCTGCGCGCGCCTCTGTCTGCTCGCCTCGGACGGCAGTGATGGGCGTGCGTGTGTGTGCGAGTATATGTGTGCGATCAGCAGCACGGCCTCGCCAGGTCGTCGTCGTCGTCGTCGAGTGCGCTGCTGCTGCTGCTGCTTGGCGCTGGCGACGGCGCCCACGGTCCACGGGCTCGTCTCGCGGCTGGACAGTGCTGCTGCATGTAGGTGCGCACATAGTATTGTAGCATATGTACATATAGATGAGGGGTCCCGGGCAATGTGGGCTGCCGATCTGGTTGGGTGTGGCAGCAAGCAGCGGATGGTCCGTTGCCACAGAGGCCAGCGTCGGGGTGTGCAGCGCAGCGGCAGCATGGAGAAAGGGCATGCAACGCTGACGAGGCGACGTCGAGCAGCAGTGGCAGCGTCGGATTTGGGCCCAGCCAAGGATAGCGGATAGGCGAGGCAGGCTCAGCATGCCGTCATGCGTAATCCAAGTCCAGGGCGGCTTGGGCGTGGCCTAGGACGTCAGGGTCCTGGCCTGGCCGGCCCCAAGGTCAGGTGCAGGCAGTGCGTGCACATGGCGGGCGGGCATTGTTTCGGCCAGCGCGCGTGGGCGAGTGTTTTGGTTGTTTGGTTGTTTGTCTGGTTGCTTAGCTGTTGCTTGTTCCTTGCCTTGCTTCTTTGGGGCCGGGCGAGGCAGAGGCAGAGAGGCAGAGAGGGCGGCCAGGTCAGCCAGGCGTGGCCGGTGACAGGCGGCGTGTGGGCGAGGTCATGCGGCGCGTTGAGTGGCCGGGTGGTTAGGCGGCCCATGCACGCACACGCAGTTAGCGCGGGCGCTAGCGCCGACTTTACCCCAGATGTTGCTGGTTGCGGCTAGCGCGCATCGCTGCCGTCGTCCGAGCGCTGCAGGCTGGACCGCCCAATTCCTGGGGAAGTTTGCGGGAGTCGTCGCAGCGGACAGGCCTCACCGATGTCAGCGGGCGACGTCGACGGGCGCAGTGGGAAAAAGGCCTTGCCCGTTCCGACTGGCCTGCTCGCTCTCGCTCTCGTGCTGCGCGGCGGTGCGTACATAGCGTGCTGTCAGGCCTTGGCCGTCGCTTTGGGCTAGCCGCCAGGCGGGCGCAGAGACATGGGTCGCGCATGCAAGACGCATTCCTGTGCGCGTATTCATTCCACAGCCCCATTGCCCGTCCGTGTCCGTGTCCGTTAGCAACGGGACAGGCTCTTGAAACCCAGCATCGGACGCCAGCACCGCGCCGTGCAAGGCCAGCCCCGTCGCCAGCGCCAGCGCCCCCCAGGAACCGTTGCTGTTCTCGTCGCCCGCGAGCCAATATCCATGCCGCCTGCCATTGGCGGCTGCCTCTCCGGCTTCCGTCGCAGGCGAAATGAGACGACCTGTCGCGGAGCATGCCATTGCGCGAGTAGCCATGCAAACACGGACGAAGCCATCTACGTCAATCGAAGCCTTGTAGAAGAAGCCCGGCGTGAACTGCTGCATGCCAACATGGCAGCCCTGCCACGCCCATGGCTCGCCATCAGCGTCAACTGCTGATCGTGGCTGGAGACCGATGCTGAGCCACCCTGATCTCCCTCGTGCCGTTGCTTGACATCGCTGCCTGCGCGCAGAGTGCAGAGCGCGCTGCTGCAGAAAATATCCCGGCCGCCCACAGCTCGCCCGCCATTGGTGCGCCAATGCCTGGCCCGTCACGTGATGGCCCTTCCCGCACCCGCACCCGCAACCGCCTGGCCCTCGCCCTCCCACTGCCACTACCAAGGCCAGCACCACCACCACCACCATCAGCACCATCATCAGCACCACTGCCACCATCACTGCCACTGCCACTGCCGCTGCCGCTGCCATGGCGTGCCCCTCCCCTCCCCTCCCCGTGTAACCACCGGGACGTGTCGTCGACGGCTCGCCAACCCAATGCCGACCGACATGGCTGCACATGCAGAGAGGCAGTGGATGACGAGCGCCTGCTTCCTCCCGTTCGCCATCAAGCGACACTCGACTGGAAGCGATGCTGCCCGCTAGCTCGTTGAAGCAATCCCGATGCACTTCCCCAGACACTTTGCCCCTCGTACATATGTATGTCTACTTGAGCAAAAGGTATGCGAACCGCCACGCCTGGCTTGCACCCTGCAGCTCCACCCATGACGCTGCCACTATTGAGCGATGGGCACAAAGGCCTGAGGCGTGCATGTGCATGAGCACGAGCACGAGCACGAGCTTGAGCACATTCCTAAAGCGCTGCGTATATGGCTCGCAGTCCGTCCGACGGCTTGCCTTGCCTTGCCCGTCAGTGTGTGTGCAAGCGACGCATGGCAGGCAACGGGAGCCATCAGCCCACCTGGACAGCAGCCATCTGGACCTCTCCATGTTGAGCGCCCAAATATAACGCAGAGGTGCTGACGCCGAGCACCCAACATGCTGCACAAGCACCAGGACAGCTAGATCTGGTGGGTATCGACACGCCACTGGAGCGCCGCTAGGCTCGCAGTAGCCTGCATCGAGTGTGCATGGCTGGGTACGTACTGGTAGGTGTACTGTACCTCGCCGCTTCCTACGCTCCACTCTTATTGCTGCTTCGCAATTGGAGCTCGGTACCTTGACAGCGACGCAATGGTGATGGGACCGCCCTCGACAAGTCAGTCACGCTGCCCTTTGGCCTCGTGTGTCCACGCCACGCCGAGTCAGGACGGCCGTCGTCTGGCGTCACGCTCCTCGAGCAGAGAGCCAGCGCCAGCGCCTACGCCTACGCCTACGCCTACACCAACATGCTCCTACTCCCACTCCCACTCCTATGACAAGACCGCCCCAACACTTAGCCCATGTCGCTATTCTCCGATAGGCGCAACCCAAAGTCTTTCCGCCAGAGCCGGTACAGTGGCATTTCCAGTCCGGAACGTGCGGTACTTGTGACACTTCTGGTTTCGGTAAGCTTTTGCTCTGGCAGCCGCCTGCGTCCGAGTCCGAGGCGGTTGGCCGACGGCACCTACACCTAATCCAACCAACTCTCGACAAAGCCCAACCCACTGCACGTGTCTTGCTGACCTGCCTCTTGCCTGGCATTCGCTTACATGTATGTCCAGGCACGCTGGTCCGTACCTTTTTTTTCTTTTTTCGAATGCACTGGATCGAGCTGCAGCCTACACACGACGCAAGGATCTGCCGTTCGCCGCACCCGACTAGTGTCGATGGGCAAGGCATTCGGCCTGGATAAAAGCCAACTGAAAGGTCCCACAGATGCGCCCTGGTGCCTCAACATGCAATGCAGGAGCCTCTTTTTTTTTTCTCTTTTCTTTTGCAGTCCCACTCTTTTTTTTTGGCTCTCTCGGTATCGTCGATCACACCACCAGACATGACATCCACAATGGGAAACAACACCTCGAGTGTGTTTGTCGCAAAGCCACGCTCTACTATACGCGGTCATTATACGTGCGGGAACATCCTGTTGGCCTAACGACTAGCATCCCACGCTATCGATCATAACCCTTTCCCTCCGCGCCCCAGAGATCTCCACCCTGTATCCACCCATCTAGCCCAAGAAGAGGTAACCACGGCTCAACAGCGGCAGATGGCCACAAGTTAGCCTTCCCAGACGCTGCCAAGTGGGCCCATTCATGGCATTCCTGTTCATGTTGCTCTCTGACGCCCGACAGGCCCCCTTGCTCGCCATGGACGTCCTCGGTGAAACAGATCCGTAGATGTGCCTTTTGTCGGAAAGTGAAAATCAATCCCCTTTTGACCACGACACCCAAGGCCCATCGCACAAGAAATCCAGAACGCCCGCTCTCACTCGGCTCATCGCATCTACACAGAGCACCGCGCTGTATGACTTGCATGGCGTTACGTAGCAGCTGACGCAACACCGGGTGTTTTTATCGTGGCTTTGTCGTTTCATCAACGGTGGTGGGGTCCATGCACCAGGGCATTACCTTACCTACCAGACTGCGGTTACATGTATCCAATCCCCTCCAGGGATCATCTTTATTTTCTTGGCCAGAGAGAGTTACATACAGCTATATCTGTACATTCGCCCGTTAGCCACACTGGACTTGTTGACCGATCGCACACATGGTCGTCCCCCGTATACCATATAACGAAAAGAATAGCGTATGGAAGATGCCGCGCGCATCGGCGCAGCAAGCCGTTTGTTTTTTTGGTTTCCTTGCCAAGAGCAATGATAACATCAGCATCGCGGGCGAAGACGTGAAAAACCCCACTGCCCAGCCGGGGGTACTGTATCCCACGGAGAAGAGGAATTGTGTCAATTTCTTCGGTTGTTGTCGCGCAGATGATTGTCCCAAACAATTCCTCCATTCAGCCAAAGTCTCTGTCCTGGGTTTCTTCCGGTGCTGTGCTGTGCTGTGACGGTACGTATGTACCCAGTACCCAGTACAAAGTGCTTTGTGCTACATGGTTGCACCCTGGAATATCTGAAACGGCCAATCATTACCTAACGCCCCTAGAAGAAAGAAAGAGGCAGGACAGGAGAGGATCGGACGAGGCAAAAAAAGAGATATTACGTTGGTATCTGAGTAAAGACCAACAAGAGATTGGCTGTTCTTGGTTACCTTCGCTACTCACCCTTGTGCCTGAATGTTTGTCAGAGGGCTAGAACGTTTTTGGCTCTCTCTTTCTCACTCTGTCTTTGCTTCCTTTCCTCTTTTCTCTCCCTTGTTCGTACTTTTCCCTTTTCTACTTTTTTTGACTTTGGCTTTACCCAACATTTGATTGGTAACGGCGCTATATCTTGCTTAGACTCGATGACAGCCCGCCATCATCATCATCATCATCATCATCGTCGTCGTCATCGCTGTTGTTGAGGCTTATGAGAGATAGCCACACACACACACACACACATGACCGGAATACTGCGGAACACAACAGCCGCCTTCGCTCACGCCTCGCTCAAGCACTTATCTACAGTACACATCGCTTATCCCGCACAGACTCGATTGTTTAGTAGATGTCTCTTTGAAGGTTTGACTACTACTTTCGCAACCCACACTCAGAGCGGGAGAGAAAAGCCTCTCTGTGTGAGAGAAAGAGAGCGAAAAAAAAGCTCAGTCTAGTCAGCTTATGCCGTGCCATGTCCATGTCTCCAAAAAAATTACCCCCCATCGTAGTTTCACTTTACCTCGCTGCTGACCTACATACTTGCAAGTGCGAGCTTACCGGGCCTAAGTGAACTTGTGTAACGGATTGTGTTTGTTGTTGTCCCTAATGTATAAGATGAAAGAAACGCAAAAGTATCAAAGTGTGTAAATCAATCTTCATTGTTTCTCTACTTTCTCTCTCTCACACCCTCACTGATCCAGCGTAAAAAATAAAAATAAAAAATACAACAACCCCCCCCCCCACGATAGAGCGTATACTGCACGTGGCCATTTTTGCATAACCAAGACGAGACGTTTCGATCCGAACATGTCCTGTAGCAAGACCAGCCTGCCCATGGCCGCCGGAATCCCGCGGGGAGGGAGAGGGGGGGGAGGGTTTGCCCAGCAAACGCAAAGCGCAAAGAATTTACCCAGAACAGCCGCAGTTTGAAAACAGATGCTTGTGGTTCCACCGAGAGGACGAATACCCCAGGCCATACAGGCAAGATGCATTGCATGCAAGGCATTAAGAAAAAGAAAAAGAAAAGTGTTTGATGTGCAGAAATATGCAAAAATGTGCTGCCCTGGCACACACACCCCCCACAAGCCCAAGTGCTTACATACATGCATGCCCTTTCTTCCTGAGTAGACCCAGGATCCCACCCCCCCCAACATTCATCAAGCTTCATATTTGCTCCCCGCTACAATTTGCCTTGTATCTTCGAAAAAAAATGCACGCTTGTTGTCTAGCTTCACACACACACACACAGAGAGAGAGAGAGAGAGAGAAATACAACCCCCCTCCCAAAAAAAGAAAGATGAAAATAGGCAGACTACATGTATATCCACACTACCACTTATATTTCCCCCCCAAAAAAATCCGCCATCTTCGCAAAATACCAATCGTGTCATACAACTAACTACCTACCTACCGTGTCCCGGGTACCAAGTACACTACCTCAACCGCTATCTTCAAAAATCTTCTAATTTCATCCTTTTATTCCCTTTTCACGCGAGTCGTAAATAAAGTATTACTTCCGCAAAAAAAAACTCAAAAAGAAGAGAGAGAGAAAAGAAATAACATGGACAAAAGCTTCAACAGGGCTCCTATCTTCGTGCTGGATTCACAAATGAATCAATCACACACTGTGTTATATATCGTCTCCCTCTAGTACTGCGTTTGTACGAAAAAAAAACAAAAAAAAGAGAAAAAAAAAGTCGGCTGTTTGCGTCAGCATGGCCAAGTTCACGCATGGGGTACAGATAAATAAATAGATAAATAAATGAGTAGTATCACATCTCTTCCCCTTCCCCTTCCCCTTCCCCTTCCCCCCCTTACCACGTTGACAAGCTGGAATCCGGCATTCGTGCAAGGTGTGAGTTATGGAAAAAAAAAGAAACGAGAAAGAAGAAGGAGAGAAGGAGAGAAGGAGAGAAGGAGAGAAGGAGAGAAGGAGAAGACGGAGATGAAAGAATATAGCTGATAATCACACTACGATCTCACTTAATCCTTGTATACTGTGCGTGTGTTCTTACTATACACTTACTAAATATGTCCTGGTCTCGCTAGAGAAAAGTTTTTTTCTTTAAAAAGAAAAAAGACATGATAGCTATTTTATTCTTGTTAGTCTCCTTCTTTTATTATCCTAATGTTTGTATATATTCAATGTTATATTTTTTTTGCATACAAGGAGCTTGTGGCTAGTGACTCGCTGTGAATCTTCTCGTCCTTCTCAACTCTCTTTCTCATCAGTATCACCCGTACGGTCAGACAAGATGACGGTGTAACCCACAAAAAGCAAAATAGCACTCTGTCCATTCTTCCCGTGCAACAATTACTTAGTATACACTGGGACAAGACAAACACCCCACATGTACCATGCCATGAAAACGCTACGTAAACGAAAAAAAAAGCAATATAACATACAGTATTCCCACACCACACACACATACGCATCACGCTGAAATGCCCATACACTATCATAATACTAAATATCAGGATTCAGTAGAATAAATGAAAATCGTTTACAAACACACGCCATCATCCCATCGTTCCGTCATCACTCGTGATCCACCTTTCTCCCCCTATTACCATCTCCCAAGGTATGCTAACCACATGACTAATAGATCAAAGCAAGAATACTCAAGACTAACCGAAAAAATAGCAGGGGTATCTCAAGGCTCAGACGATATGCAAACAAAGGCGTTGAAACGCGTCGCTCCCACCGACCGTAAAGCCTTGTGTCAGTCTCATGGTCGTCTTCTCACGAGCCGGTGAAGAGATAGAATACCAAAAAAAGTAAACAAAAAACAATAAAAAACTCATCAGGCAGACGCAACCAATGCTGGAAAAATGATAGGGTAGCACAAACCAATCTGCACAGAGCAGCAAATATGTTGAGCAGGCCGCTTCGGCATGTTGAGTGCCGGCCAGCGACAGCTCCCAGCAATCCTAGGTTGGCAATGGGATCAGTGGACAAGGGGAGCGGAACCTAGAGCTCCATCTTCTCCACTACACCCTCACTCATTGTCCGTACTTTGCCCACGGTCCTCTCCCTGCCAACAAGTGATTCGACGTCGCTATCTCCGTCGCTCTCGTAGTAGTATTCAGCATCCATGCTCATTTCTCTCGCAGGAAGGTATTGCTCCTCTTCGGCATCGACGACTTCGCCTGGGTGATCAATCACCATATTGTCAAGCTCGTCGCTCTCGCCGTACGCTTCAAGACCCTTCTTGGCGCGAGCTCCCAGCCAGTATTCGGCACGCTTCCTACTGCCCGCATTGGCCGATGATTCGTATTTTGACGCCTTGAACTTTGACATGAGCGACATGGCGACGCTGGGCGAGTTGGAAAGAGCAGATATGCCGCGAAGATAGAAATAGACAACTCGCTTGCGCTCCTTGTTGTAAAGGAAGAAATGGTGACTCCAGATTGCACCATCATCCGCAAAAGGGTCGTCTGACGGCTCCCAGGCGTAGTATTCACAGTTGGACATGTCCATCTCGCTGTCAACCAGTTGCCATGAGCGGGGACTCCAAATCGGTGAGCCAAGTGGTGTTACGGCGCCTGCGGGAAGACCGGCGGAATAGACTTGCGGCCGGAGGTAGTACATGGTAGTATCGATTTTGTGCATGAAACTGTGCATGGTCTCGCGGCGGAACTCGTCCGGGTTCAGGGTATTTGCAAAGTCGTAGTCAATGTGTGTTGCATTGAGCGTTGCAATGAGGTAGGCAAAGGTATGGCGGTTCGCTGCCTCGCTGAAGCTACCGAATGGCGTATCTCTTGAGATATCGACTTGATCCGCGAATTGCGCGGCTGACTGTTCCGACAGCCCCGCAACTGCGGATAGCAGGTCCTTGTGTCGCTCCTCGAGCGTCTTCTCAATGCGCTTGTATAATTTCTTATCACTCCCAGCTGCTTTTACAGTCCATAAGTCGCATCCGCCGATGATGGCTGTGTCTTGGGTGTCGAAGTTGAGGGCGAGGTTGACCTCGTGGAGGGCGCACAGGTCGAGGTACTGCGTCACCGGATCAGCTACATCATCATCACCCGCCTTGGCCCCTTCGCATCGAATACCCACCTTCATTGTGCCAATCCCGGGTCCTCTTCAACAGGAGTCTTTGTGGATGTGATTTCGGATGTGATTGTAATATCGAGAATGCGATGGCGGTGTCAGCGTGCCGTGGCTGCTGGTTGTAGGCGGTGTTGCGGTCGGGAGGGGGTGGCCTGCGCGAACCGATACAACGAGTAGAAACGACTCTAGGCTGGCTGCAGAGAGGAGATAGTACTGTTGTTCGGCCAGACAGTCGTCTAGCAGGCGGTGGACATGTGTATGGCGTCGGCGGAAGTGTGGTGTGAGGTGTCCCTGTTACGACGTGGTCGCGATTGCGGAGACGGCGGTGATCCGCTTGGCAGTGACACCGAGCTAACAAGGGCATGTGTGTCGGGTTATGATTCCTGATTGGTTCACGTAAGCCCAGCTCCTCAACCAACAAAAGCAGTTGATAAGGCCGAATGGGTAAACGGCGAGAGGGGACTGGTGTTGAGCATTGGAGTTGAGAACTGGTGCTGAGCGCTGACGTCAGTGGGTGCCGGTGATGCGCAACGTGCGCGGGCAAGTAACGTGTCATCTGAAGTCGGTCGAGCATGTGGACTGGGACAAGAGATTGCCTGGTAAAGAACCTCACTGGATTCGGCAATGTTTCATTTCATGTGTGCATGGCAAGGCTCTGGATAGAAGATCAAGAATTGATCCGAACCAATTGCTGTCACGAGATGCAGATGTGCAGTGCCAGGCAGCTGTGGAGGAGATCTGTTGCTACGTGGTTAGGGTTAGTACAGCAACAAGACGGAAACAGAGGAGAGCAAGCAACAATGTCAAGGGCATAAGTCTCGATGGCATGATGTGTAATCACGTTCGAGGCCGGTGAACCACTTGTGTCAGACCTAACTGTGTCGAACAAAGGTCGCCAGTCCGAGGTGTTTGATTGTAGTAGATAGAGTACAGCTACCGCCATCCGCTCTACAAGGCAGGATGGCAGGTAGTGCGTTCTCCAATGACCCGACTCCCTGCGCCGTGTGGTATCGCTCCGCCGTAACGCCTATCCTTGAAATGTGTTGGGCATCATGATGCGCGCCGCGGCCGACGACTGCATGCCGTGATTCTAACCAAAGCGCCTGTTGTTCCGATGTCTGTCGCCGTGGAGCGTGGTCGTGTGTCCAAGCCTGAAGGTGATTCCTCACAGAATGCCATGCTCGCGAAGCCGATCTCTGAAGGCATCGACATGGATGGCGTCATCCTGAAGGCCGGGGCACGGTCAGTCGGTGAGGACTAGTGGGACTGGGCACTGACAACCGCCAAGTCGCGGGAATGTAATTGTATGCTCCGTAGAGGGATTACATTATCTTGGTAACGATGTCGTCCTCGGCCTGGACGACGAGCGCGTCAGCCAGGCGGTGCTATAGGCGTAGCGAAGCGGACCATATCACACTTCACTCACCTCCATATCCTCGAGGCTGTCCTGCTGTCCTATGCACCGCAGCACGTTCTTCTTGCTGCTCTCCTGCATCTCGCCAGCAAGCAGCAGCTCGTCGAGGATGAAGTAGGCCTTTTGGAAGTTGAAGATGATGTCGAGCTCGCACACGTTGCCGTAGTACTTGTCCATCTGCTCGACGTAGCGATGGACAATCTCGAGCGTGATCAGCTCATTGTCGGTGGCGTCGCAGCCGGCGATGAAGAAGAGCGAGGCGTAGCGGCGATAGACGACCTTGGTATCTGGCGGCGGGCGTGTGAGCGCGGCGAAGACGGCATTGTCAGCAACTCACTGACCCTTGTACTCGAGAAAGTTGCACATGCGGGTGCGGCGGGCGAGCACCAGCTGCGAGACGTCCTTGACGATCTTGGCCTTGTCCTTGGGCGCGAGGGTGGTGAACCATTTGGCCAGACGCTACGCGGCCTCAGCAGGGGACTTTTGCATTCGGGGGTGGGGGACCAACCACTTTGCCCTGGCGCGAGAGCAGAATGAGGTATCTGCGCGGGTTAGCAACGGCTGCGCAAAAGAGCATGGGCGCAGCCTCGTACTTGATTGTCATGGTGTCGTGTGCTGGCAAAGGGAGGTGGTGTACATGTGGCCGTGGCCCCAATGTACGAGAAAGGTGCAGCTTGGGCCATCGGCGGTCACAGGCCAGCCCCGCGACTGTGAGACGTCAATGCGCCCTCGCCCAAACCCCCGCCAACCGCCGTCGACATACACATGCATACACATATACATACGCACATGCGCTGTGTTCTATGCGCCAATAGTGATAGCCCTCCTCCCCCTGCGCAAAAACAAACCCCTCCTCTCCCGACTCTTGGCTTGTGCGCTTCGGTGCAGCCGCGCTACTGCGCCCCATACGCGACCTGCGACCCTCATCTGAACGCGCCCCACTGGCTGACAAACGGCCATCATCTTGAACTTTCACTCGAGCCATATACCACCGCCGATCCGAGGGGGAGACAGCGAGACATAGGACCGACCAAAAACACACCACAGCATCCAGCAAGCGGCTTCCATGATACAAACCGCAGCCATGAAGCTCGTGCTCTCAACCTCGTATGACTCCCCCGTTCGCATTCGCATTCGCATCCCCCGTCCAATCTGACAAGACCAGGAACATCATGTCTGGCGGACCCTCCGTTATACGCCGTCCTCTGTTTGAAAAATCAAACACCGAACTCACGTCCGCACTCCGCGCAAACTTCTCTGCCCACCAACCCGCTCAAGCGCCTGCAAAACCAAACTACCGAACATGGACCACTGCGACCGAATCCGCCCTCTACGTTCCCACACATACCCCGTCACCCCTCAGCGAGCCCCGAGAGTCGTACGACATTACAGTCAAGCTATTCTACCTGCCCAACATACCCACCGACCGCCGCTGCGCCCAGACAAGAGAAGCGATCGAACTGGTACTCAAGGAGCTGGGCACATCATCAATAGATCTCTTGATCGTAAGCTTCCCGGGCATATCTTTTGATGCCGACGACGAGGAGTCCGACTTGGAAGACAACGACCCGCCTTCTCCCCCATCCGCAACCCAATCCACATCCGAAAACTCGTCTGGCGACTGTCTGGACGCAGACGTGCCACCCGAAGACATTGAGACCATGATAACCACGTGGCATACGCTGGAGAAGCTGCAAGCAGAAGGCCTGGTTTCAAAACTCGGGATTGCAGAATTCGGCGTCACGCGACTAACGCGCTTCCTAGAACATACCAAGATAAAGCCCAGTGTGAATCAGATCAACGTGCGCGATTGCTGTGTCGTACCTAAGCCCTTGATTCTGTACGCAAAACAGCAACAGATTGAACTTCTCACACATAACGACTGCACAAACATCCTGCCACGAGGCACTCTGAGACAGATACTAGGCGCGGGCGAGAATGGCTCGGGCGTCCTAGCAGGCGAAGGAAACGAGCAGGGACTCAAGGGCGATGTAGAGCCGCAATGGGTTGTCAAGTACACGGCAGTCGTCAAAGACCGAGGCGTCGTGGAAAACAAGGGCTATTTTGCTGTTGCAGAATTACGAAACGCATAACCTTTTTTACGAATGACATGCAAACATCAAATTTTCTCAATTTAACATATGAATTTCGATCATCCTCTCCAAATATCTCTTTTTTTGCGAATATCCCCTCTCCCTCCCTCCCAGCTGCTTTGCAGCAGTACCCCTTTTACGAAATAACGCCCCTATAGGGCCCACATGCAGTGCAATTCAAACTCGGTCCCAGAGTCGCGGACACTAGCGAATACCCACATTCCTGGCACTTTGTATCCTTATCCAGACCACTGCCCTTACCCTTCTTGTCCTTACCCTTAGTCTTGTTCTTCTGCTCTTTAGACATGCCTGCGCCCATGGCGGTTTCTTTGCTTCGACTTTAGTGGTTTGTTATCTTGGATCGTGGAGTGCTGGTATTCAGCTACAATATCTGAATCTGTATGTATGTGTGTATTTGATCTGTATCCTAGCCGTATCAGCATTCACAGATCCAAGGCCTTTATTACTCGTGGCGAGGGTCATGTACACAGTGTTTGAGCGAGTGTCGTGTATGTTCAGAGGTGGTGTTGAAGCCCACACAATGCAGCAGAGGACTCTGTAGAAAGAGGATCTGAGTGGTGTTGTTAAGGAGTAGTGTTGTTAAGAGGGGCAATGGAATTGACAACGTAAATATTGCACTTTGGATAGCGCTGTACTAGAGTGTGTGTGGGTCGCGTCTGATATTCACCATGAGAGACCTTGAGCCCGGTTGTTTGTCGGCTTGGCGGGGTGGTGAAGGGAATAACGGGCTTGGAGTGTATTCAAGTAGCTTTGACATCACGAGCAAGTGAACTGTGACTGAGACATTGATTCTGTATAAGAATGTGACCTTGGGATACTATAATGCGAAGAGGTGAATGTGAAGGGACTTGCTCTTCATTCAACTTGCATCTGCGGTAGTAATGTAGCAACTTCAAGAGATACTTCACGTGTTAACATTCACTCACATATCACTGCCTCCTTTCATACGCCTAGAGTACATGAATCAAGCCTCTCTAGACGATGGCCCTTCTAGAAAAGTAGTCTAGTCATCACTCAAAAGTACTACATTCCTTTCTAGGTATTTCTCGTACCCTTTCCGATCTAAAGATTTCTGTTCTTCAAGAAACATCCACTTACGCTCCCCCACATCAATGACTGGACGAAGAGGGAAATGGATATTAGACAGAAGTTAGAAGGTCGCCGTACTGTAATAAATAAGCTCATTGAGTATATGGTTACTGTACCCGCAAAGCATGTATACCAATATCAATACAGCAATTTCCTGTATGCAAATATATTCATAAACTACATATGAGTCATATGATAAAGCAGCTAAAAGATAGATAGCTACAGTCTATTTCATTCATCTTGACCCAAGAGCGATTGTAGTCCCCAACACAACATCCCACTAATGCCGGCAACAGGTACCTTCACGACACAATTTCCATTGTTGGAATGAACAGCCTTTACGTGTATTCGCAAAATGATTCTGGTAGCATAGATTGAGAGAGACAACGCCTAGCAAGAAGTTTGCAGCGAACAATAGTTATAACGCTCATTGTAGGTTGCACATGGGTGCTACCAGTCCCTGACATGACACCACCTCACATGTCTGCGTGTAAATTGGAGGATACGAACGGAACATGGTGCTGACACTTCAGTCACGTCTAGTTGATCAATTCACATGTCTAGATTGACGTTTAATGGGTCAGGGACTTGATGTGACCCTCTTGACATGTCCATTCTGCTCAGTGAGCCTAACGACAGTATCGCGTCCTCAACCCAGATAGAAAACTCTAGTGTTATATGGTTGCGAAACAAAACTCGGGCATTCAGATTCACCACAGGACATGCAAACATGCATGCTTGGCCATATTGCGCGCATATCAACGGACAAAAAGCAATCAACTATTCACACACTCACACGACTTCCACAACTTGGCAAGTAAACAAAGAAAAACAAAAGGAAGAAGCTCTGTGCAAACATGGACGTGCGCGCAAAGTACAACACGCACAACCGTATCTATTATGCACCCTCGACTTGTGCAGCCCAGCCCACACAGCCCACCATGTCCAAGCCAAAACAATAGTCCATGTAAGCAAGCCGTCTGCACAGCACGCCCCAAAATAAAACGTGCACACTACCCGTCCCGTGGAACCAATATTGGCAGCCGTTACAAGAGTCAGAAGTCAGAGTCAGTCAGACTCCGAGTCGCGCCGCGGCCTGTCTCGCTCCGAATACGTGGGTACGGTACGGAACGTGTACTTACGTGTACGACCTCGGCTGAAAGCAAAGGAAAAAGCAAACAACCAAAACAAAACACACAAACAAACCAGTTTTCTCTGTTTGTTTATATCAACGCCTCTATGAGTGGTTCGCTCACCAAGTAAGCGCCGTACACCGAAGCAAGAAAAAATGAAGACGAAGAAGAAGAAGGTCGCGCGCGCCAAGGCACAGCTTAGAATGAACAAATCATAACAAACACCACATATACATACATCCAAGTACACGCGATATGAGGAATGACCACCCCGCTCCCCCCCTCTCTAAAAAAAAAGAGGAAACTAAGCCGCCCTGGCTGGTTGGGCGCTTGCCGTGCCGCGCCGCGCTCGCCAAAATGCGCCGATGCAGCTGCAGGTACGCTTTTAATCAATCGGCGTGTTTCACCATATGGTCGGCCGGGATACCATTACATGTCATGGTTTGGAGCGGGAGGAGTCGATGGCAACGACAGTGATGACGATGGCGATGATGATGGTGATCCTTGCACATGTACAGTACGTGCCAAGTAAAGTAACGCCCTGTATATGGCTATCATGCCACTGTATCCCTGCATGTAGATATGGATGTATGGATGTAGCAGCGGCTATCTACCTACCTACCTATCCATTCATCCATCCATCCATCCATCCATCCATCCATGGACATACACACCATACACACACCAAAAAAAAGAAAGCACAGAAATAAAATCGAACGGAACGCAAGACAAGACAAGACAGAACAAGACAAGGGGGGGGGGGAGAGGTACGTAGCTGCTGACCGCATGAATCGCGGGAGGCGCGCCCCTTGGTTCCAGAATCCCTCATCGAAACAGGAACACACGATGCACGGGAAGACACGATGGACGGGAGAAGCGTGAGAGAGAAAAAAAGACGGAAAACGGCAAGAATAAGAGAGAGAGAGCCCAGAAACCAGAAAACGGACAAGAGCGGGAGAAAAAAAAAAGACAAAAGTGGATTACCTACGCGGGAACGACATGCGGTCGAGTGGGATGCTTGTGCGCGGGAGAGAGAGAGAGAGAGGACCCTTGTAATTTTTGCAGTGGTTCCTTTTCCTGACTTATAGCGTATAGTATGTATATGGTTAAAGCGTGAAAGAAAGAAAGAAGGAATGGGGCTTAGACAATTCTACCCATGTCTGTGTGTACACGGTGTACTTACGTAGGCATACATATCCATACCCGTATGCACAGAATGCACACACACACACACACATACACACATCTATAATCCAGTTTGCAAGACGGAAAGCGCCCCAAAAAAGAAAGATGCCACTATTAGATGGATCGAAGGAATATCTGGGAACCGGGGTTGAGGGGGGGGGGCGGGCTATATCCCGCCAACGGACTATTATATAGCACATAAAAGCGATGGGATATTGATTGGACACGGATTTGAAACATGATAATACAATGGCAATGTTAGGAGACCCTTTATCTTAGGGGAGGGGAAACGGGGTAAAAACAAAAACGGTTCGGTTCGGTTCGGTGAGAGGTTTGTTTTAGTTTGTCTCCGTTCCCACCATCCCCCTCCCCCCTTTTACCTTACGTACCCACCTGCCATAATGTCCGCTATTGCTGAGGCATCCATCCATCCATCCATATATGCCCCCTACTTCGCATCCGGCAGACCCAAAAAAAGGACAAGATAACTAATATGTTTGCGCGCGGAATATATACTACATTTTCATTTTGACACAAAATGAAGGAAACATAATGCAAGGGATACTCTTATCTGGAGTTTCCCGTGCCTCTATTTCACGCACACACACACACACACACACACACGCAAGCTCCTTCGTGCTCTGAAGTCCGAGGAGAGAGAGGCGTGGTTTGGAAAACAAGTCGAGTAAGTAAAAACAAGGGGGGGGGGCGAGCAGGATTATTGAAGGATCCAAGAAGAAGAAAAGAAAAAAAGAACGCATGCACGCACGCTCAGGCTGGTGGCTCGCTCGGATCACGGGGGCCCTTAGGATTTGGGGGGGGTGAGAGAGAGAGGGAGGGGGGGAGGGGGAAAGACACTGGCCAACGGCTCGTGGGTGGGGGGGGGGAGGCGGGAGGCGGAGCAACAACAAGCGCAAGAGAGAGAGAGAGAGGGGGTGCAAAGCAACAACGGCGCTTTTCTTGGGGAGTCTAGTGCGTATTACATTGGAAGCACTGGCCCTCGTTTGCAAAAGGGAACCAACCGGGGCGCGGGCGACAGGCTGAATACACGCATGCGAACAAAATGTGACAGCGGAACGAGGACGATCGCTCATTTTAAACTTGCGGGAACCATCCACCCCCCCCTTGGCTATGTAAGTATGGGCACTGATAGCAATATAGCGGGTTGCGATAACGATAAGCTGCGCCCCCCCCCCCCATGCCCATGCCCATTGCCATGGATCCTACTACACTTTGTGTCGAGGACAAATTGCACCGGAGTAAAAGGTTTCCATCCTACCTATGCTGGTCCGGATGAAAGCGTGTCTCTATACTACACACATTGCATGTTTGGAGAAGAGTGTTTTGAGATATACAGAGTTTGATTGATTTGTTGGTTCAAGACTGCAGCTCTATCATTCAGCCCAATCCACTAGCTAAGTTTCCTTCAAGTTCAGGGTACAAGATCACCTATCAAGATTTACCTTTCCATGTCAACCTACATGCTCCCCCTGCAAACTGTCACCCCAACGCACTACGCGTGCCTCTCGGTGTATAGTTGCTAGTTCATAAAATGATTGTGGAGAAAATAAAGAGATCCGTCGTGCCGTATCTGCCAAACTTGCAGTCTGTTGCTACCGAATAAGGCGGTAAAACCAAGCCCATATCCATCGATACACTAGGAAATGCAAGGAAATTTTTTTTAACGAGAGTCGAGGGCGGTGAACATAAGCCGCCGCCAAAAAAAAGGAAAAGAGAAAGCCGGTCAAAGTACCCATAGATAGCTCAGTTTCATGCACCAAATGCCAATCACAGGATGCCTAGATTCCAGTCCTCCAAAGTGTTCATCAAGGAAAATATGCCGCAGTCAAGGAGAGTAGAGAAAAGGAAATAAAAAGTCCGGTTCGCGTATGCATGCATCACAGGTTTGCTATGCGCCATTAGATAATCATTCGCTGGTAAACTCCGTGGTCATGCGAGAGGAAAGGTGTTTGGGCTCATTCGAGCGAAGCCGTAAAATCGTGGTATCCGGCGACAGTTACAGGGAAGCAGCCGCGGGTTGCTGGTGGGTTGTAGGGCGAAGACGCACAAGAGGTGATGGTGCCAAATCACATACGTATGGTTTCAGGTTTTCGATGGAGAAGACTCCCTCGTGTGCTGGAAGAACCGTTTTAGTCTGCTCCCAAAGTTGCTGTTCTTTTTCTTCTTGTCTCGACACGGCTCGCGATGTTCCGACTGTGGACGCTGCTCAATGGAGAGCTTGCTGCGCTCACTGTTCGACGACGAGGTTCCCATCAAACGAGACAGGCTAGCGATGCTGGACCGCTTACGACGACGGGACTCCATATCACTAGGATCCGAAGACAAGGATGATGTGCGTTCACCAAACCGGCGTGGGCTGACAAGTGGGAAGGCATTCTGCATCATGCCACTCGTCATGGTCGACCTTGAAGATGTCAAAGATGGCACCTCGGTCGAGATGCGAACCTCTGGGCCAGGCTCGCCAAAGCGAGGCGATGGCATCACTGGGTAGTCAGTCATGGACGAAGATGCGGTGCCTCCACGTCCAGTGTCGAACGAAAGCTGGCTGGATCCATAGTCTGGTGACGAGAAAGACGACGCAATGGTGTCGGGCGTCATCAGACTCTGCTGATGAAGTGGAAGCGTCAGATTCATGACGGGCTGGCGCTGCTTGGGAGAGTCTTCGGTGGGCTGAGCAGTGACTGTGGAGTCTGAAGAATGTGTGAGAGATGATGTTCGGGGTTCCTCGTAGTCTTCCACCACTTCCACTGGTTCGGACTTTTGTGTTGACAGCTGGTCCTTGTCGCTTCCTTGTTCCGCAGGCGGGGTTGCTCGGGGCGAGATGGGCTCTACTGAAACGACTTTGCGTGCCTTTGGTGTTCCGTTGAAGCCAAGTCCGTCACTAAAGTTCCACTTGATGCCAGGCCCTTCTTGTTCGGAATCTGTTTCCACTACCGAAACCTTTGGCTCTTCAGCCTCTGCGCCAGTTGCTTCGGGTTTCGCGTCTTTTGTGGGGAGCGTCAGTTCGTCTTCGGGCTCCTCCTCCTCAAAGACGTCGTCCATGGGCGAAGCGTTTGCGATTGCTGACGATCGATTCTCAAAGGGAACCAGTTCGGGCGCACTCTCTGTCCTTCGGTGCGAGGGCGACATACCGTTGGCGCTGTGCATGGCTCGTCGATGTGCCGAAAAGCCACGCTGATTGGATCGGGGCGCGGTCCCGTTGGGAGTGTTGAAGGGTCCGAGCGCTGCGTCCAAATCAATCACTGGGCTCATGATGTCAGAATCAACACGCTGCAACGGACGAGGTTCCAAAGATGTATAGTTGGTGTCCAATTTGGGTTGGGCTCCAGAGTCGTCGGTGGGCGACACAATCGTGACGGTGGTATCGTCATCAAAGTTTGGCTCAAAGTCGATTTCTTCCGACTCATCCGAATCTTCGCCATTGCCATCAACAACCATGCTGGTGGGCGGTGGCGTTGGCGAGCGCATCTTGGATCGCTTGCTGTGCTTTCCCTTGCGAGTGATGATGGAGTTTGCCCAGGACTTGACTTTGCGAGGCTTGTGGCTGCCCTTGCGCGAGGCAGATTTTGGCTTTTTGGGCGTCTTTGGTGATTCATCCTTGTCAGCCGCCGGTGAGGCTGAAGCCGTGTCAAAAGGCTTTGAGAGCGCTGGGTCCGAGGCGCTGGTAGGAAGAGTCGGCACCGAGTCATTGCCTTGGCGGGGGTCCTTGTGGAAGAGGCTCCGTCGTTTGGCCTGCACTTTGGGAGCGGGGGATGGGACGGTGGGGGCTGCAGGTGACATTGGCGAGACGGCAGATACGGGTCGTTTGCGCTCAGGCACCTCGGCGTTCATGTTGCCGCTGATAAACTTGTCCAAAACCATGCCGGCTGTGCTGGGTCGATCCTCATCCGGAACTGTGTTCAGCGTGGGCCGTCCGAGCCGAGGAGGTACCGGGCCACTGCCGCTTACGATTGATGACAGGCTGTTCGCGGCAGAGTGTCCACGGAATGTAGACAAGGAGCGTTCTGTCTCGGACGAGATTGTTGAGAGTGGACGGATGGTCTCGATTCTATCAGAGAATGTGACCCGGGCTCTGGACGGGGGCCGCGTAGGATCATCTTCTGATCTGTGCTGGCGCAGCGATGGTTGGGAAATG
This sequence comes from Exserohilum turcica Et28A, assembly GCF_000359705.1. NCBI lineage: Eukaryota > Fungi > Ascomycota > Dothideomycetes > Pleosporales > Pleosporaceae > Exserohilum > Exserohilum turcicum. The sequence goes on along the minus strand of NW_007359926.1, from coordinate 1,450,071 downwards.
GACCTGTTGAACTTGTGGCCAAGGGCAAAGTGATTGCCCTCGGAGGGCGTGCTAGGTGCACTGCCGGTTGTTGCGGGAGCAGGAGGGCTCATAATTGATGTGAGGTCGTGCGAAGAAATGGCACCTGAACGGCGGTGGGCGTGTCCACGGCGGCCAGGTGGCGGACCTGGTCGCAGGGTGGCGCTTGGTGCAGGCAGAGCATCGTCGCCCTTGGTCGGGCTGCTGCTCATCAACGCAGTACCTCCGGGCCGGACGTCGCCACCGATGAATTCGCTTCCTCCTCGCTTGTGTCCATGCGAGGGCTTTGAGGGCGAGCCGGGCACCGCCAGCGTGTTTGGCGAATGTGGGGGTGATTCCCTGGCTGGCTTGGACGTGCCGGCCGGATTGAAGGAAAAGTCTGGCAGTGCGTTGATGGATTTTTGTCGGTGGTGCGGCATGGACCCTCGGCGGCCGGTGGGATAGGCTTGCAGTGACATTGGGCGTGGGTTGATAGGTATGGGATTTGAAGGGGGCATATCTGGGCCTCGCATGGGAAACGAAAACTCTGGGTTGGGGATAAGCTCAACGGGCCCGGCATTTGGGTGCTGTCGGCGCTGGTACAGGGGCGAGCCAATGCCAGACTGCGACTGTGTAGCGCGGTGCCGTGGCATGGCGGTCTGAGCCATGCTGGAGGAGCTGGCTGGCGTTGCTGACGCAACCGTGTGCGGTAATGAGGCTTGACGAAATTAGGGATGGTGTCGCCAACGGACGCGCAGGACGGTGGTTGGCGTGCAGGCAGGATTGGCAGCGTGGATTCCGGGAGCAGGTTGCAGGATCCAGCAGGGCGCACTGTGGTTGGACGAAGCCAAGTGTCGAGGTGCTACAGACACTGGCACAACGGGCGTGAGACGAAACAAGCGCCGTCGAGGTACGGGTGGAGGCGCGATTACTACTGACGCGCAACGGTCAGTACAAGATTGCAGGGCGATGCGAAACGTGACGCGAGGCAGGTGGTGCGCGTACAGTATGGCGTGAGAAGAAGGCGGTGAGGGTTTTTTGGGTGTTGTTGTTATGGTTGTGGGTGTTGGTGTTTGCGGTGGTGATTGAGAGAGGATCGGTAGGCGGAAGGCAGCTAGGTATGCGAGCGGTTGGACAGAGTGAAGCCAGTACACCCAAGAAATTAAGGAACGACGGGGGGAAAGGAGCGGACAGATGCCTAGAGTCGCCTCAATTGGGATGTGAGTAGCGACAATGGGCTCCAGGGAGGGGAGGGGGGAGGGGGGGTCGAGAGGGCGCGGCGAGGATGGCGGGGAGGTGTTGACGATGAATAGGCGGAGTGGGTGAGAGACGGGCACCTGGGCAACTCGTCGCTTTTGTCGGTGGTTCCTGCCCAGGTTGGGTGCGCGCTAGTGGGAGCAGGCCCGTGCGGGGGACAGGGATCCCCAGCTCGTGGCTTTTGCCCATGCTAATCGCTGGCTCCCTCTTCATTTCGCTCCTGGGCCACTCGAGCTGGGACGCGCTGCCCGCCAGGCTGCCCGTCTGCCCGCCAGCCCGCCGCAGGCTGTCGGTACTTTGTTTTGCCTGGCTGCGTGTGGGCCCGGTCGAGGCAGCACATATTGCACCCGCCGCCGTCGCTGCGCTGCGCTGCTCTGCGCTCGCTACCACTATGCTGCGCTGGCTGGCGCGCTGCCCTGGCTATCTGCCGGGCGTGCCTGGGCCGGTGCGTGTGCGTGTGCGTGTGCGGGTGGCAGAGGGCTGATGGCTGATGGCTGATGGCGACGCACATGACGGGCCCAGTCGGCCCTCTTGGGCACTCGATGGCCGGCAAACCCACGATGGAACAGTTCGTCTCGGCTAGCCAAGCCTGACCACGGCCGGCGAGAGCGATAGGGAAACTTGGCTAGCGCCGTGTGGCAGTTTGCCGTGCCAGCACCCAAAGCTGGTTTCGACCAAGGCACCACACGACAACTGCGTCACTTGACTGGGGACGAGGGGGACGAGTCGGAGAAGAGTCGGAAGAGAGGAGGGCGAGCAAGAGCAGGAGCAGGAGCAGGACGAGCCGGGTGGATGCGGCTCTTGCAACGTCAGTCTGTCCGCTGCATCGGCGCGAAACACGGTGCTCGCCCTCGTACCGTCGCTCTCACGCTCTCACGGCCTCTCGACACGGCCGTCTGCACATATGCGCTGCAAGCAACCGCCCGCGTCGGCTTGCCCTGCCTGCCTGCCCGCCTGCCCGCCTGCCCGCCTGCCTGTATAGTACATAGACGTACATGCGCACGTCGACATGGATCCATGTCGACGTGTAGACGGTCTTGGCTGCATGCCGCCAGCCGACGCCTCTCCACGGCGGTGGTGTCGCAGTGCAGTGGCCGTCGCAGTCTGGTCGCAGTCGCTGGCAGGGCGGCGGCAGGCGTGGCGGTGCAACGGGCGGGCGTGGCGGGCGTGGGCCAGCCTGAGTGTGCGTGTGCGTGTGCGTGTGCGTGTGCGTGCGTGTGAGCGTGGGCGTGGGCGTGTTTGGCCTCGAGACTCAACCATAGACGCTCAATGTTTCACCGTGCGCGGTCGCGGTGGGGGTGCTCGCCGCCGTCCCAGACAGGCAGCCAAGCGCAGATTCGATATGCAGCCCGGATCACCAGGCTGCCCCCGACGTGTTTGATGCCAGTGCCATGCAGGGGCCGCGGCGCCTCGCTATGCCCCTTTGAAGTCTGACTGAAGCCCGTCCTGGCCACCCATAAATAGCCATGGTAGACGAAATGCGGAGAAGCGGGAGCTGCGCGCTGCGAGCCTGCCACTCCAAGGCTGACGTCGAGGGAGAAGCAAAGTCTGTTTGGTTTGCCATGTCATGCCATATCACGCCCGCCACCGCCGTCTTGGCCACCACACGCCCAGCGTCGCGTTGCAGCCCGCCGCGGGGTCTTCCATGTAATAGCATCTACTGTGGCCATGTCGTAGTAGTCGTGCTGGGAGTAGCAGCAGCCGTCTATGTCCATGTGCCCACACGGAGCATGCGCCCCAACCAAGCCTGGATGCCGAACAACGGCTGCCTCTCTGCGTATATACACACACACACACACACGCACATATATACATACGCGCTCTGCAGCACCGCCGCGCGCATAGTCGTAGCCTACTGTACATGAAAATGGCCGCATCATGCCTGACACGCATCCGTGTCTCGCACCCCCCCACACCAAGCACCACGACCTGGCGTTCGTGGGTACACCCTAATACATCCTATTACATACCACTCCATATTATATACGTGGCCCTGTTTGTCTCCGCTCCAATGTTTCCAGTATTAATTACATAAGTACGAATTTTTTTTTTCATGCTTAGCCGCCTGCGCACATACACAGGGTCCCGTCCCTGCATGGCCATTGGGGCGCGGCGACTCTGTCGTGTCTACAATAACTCCCCAAATGGCCGCGCCCGTTTGCGCACCTGCGTGCGGGAGTAGCCATGGGGCTTCGCTTGCACTGGTGCTGCGCTCGGGACGTGTTTGGTGTCTTGTCAAATTGGCTGCCACTGCTGGTCTCCGACGTCATGAACATGGAGTACCATGTCTCCCGTGCCCGCTCTTTGCATCATCTGGATGATCTCCAGGGTCTGTCTATTCTCGACGCAAGCGGCCGAGAATGGCCCCGTGGATTTTGTGCATCTTCATTTCGAGCGCTCCACCCGGTGCGGCCGTTTTGGCACGCAAGCAGTCATTGCCAAGCCACGCTCGGACGGGCGGTTGCCAGCCCGCCCGAATAGGCCTAGCCGACGTGACATGACGGGCCGTTCGCTGCCAGGCCATCCAACATGTGGCAGCAATTAGCACAAACACCACGTACACATCGTAATGCTCACTCCTCACCCCATGGATCTACGTCAGCGCCCGGCCGCGCAAACGTGCTTTTTGCCGGCAGTGGCAGTGGCAGTGGCAGTGGCAGTGTTGAAAGTCAAAAAGTAGGGCGAGCTTAGCAGTGCACTGCCACGGCCGCAGACGCGTCTAGAGACCACCATCCACCCACCATCCATCCTGATCCAGTCAGCCAGCCTCTCACGCCGTGCCGGCCGACGGTACTTGGTGTCGGTAGTAGCTGCCCTCCGCTACCAAACTCGCAGCTCGTGCTTGTCTCAGGGGGGGGACAAAAAACGTCGCGCGCGCCGGCCAACGTGCCGGGCAGGGCGGCAACAGTCGGCCAGTCGTGGGCAGGGCGGCGATACGTTGAGACAGAGATCTGCTCTCTTCTTCTACACTGGCACACGCTACAAATTGCGAATTTCGTTTCACGTGCTGTTTGGATGCCTGAGGACGAGCGAGATTGCCAATTTCCGCCTCTTGCTGTGCCGGCTTGCCGAAAGGGGGAAGCGCCACGGGCTGGGTGGCCGGCCTGGCCAATGGCAGCCGCGTAGCCACCGCTGCGCCTTCCCTGCCCGGCCACCTGACCCTCCCCTCTGTCCACATGGCTGCCCCCCACGGCCGCGCCTGCGATCCGAGCCCCCCGCGCGCGCTGCTGCTTTCGCTTTTCTTCTTCTTTTGTCCTATTTCCTTCTTTCCCATCACCAGCCTGTTCGCCGCCGCCGCCTTCGCTGTCATGGCTCCGGCGCCCGTCGCACTACGAATGAGCAAATTCTGCGAGATTGCGTTGCGCCGCCGGCCTCTCGCAATCTGCGCGACCAAGCAAATCGCTGCCTATACTACTACACCGAGCTGTACTCCCAATGCTGCAATGCCCTCGTCCGCCAACCATCTGCCCGCACCGCTCCTGTGCTGTCGAGGCCCGCAGAGCCGCACGCTCCGTCCCAACAGAAAAAACACCTCGTCAACCTGGGAACCACTCGGCTAGGTGCCATGCCCATGATCGCCCGTGGTTCGTCGCCCTATGCTGGCTCCGTCCTGCTGCTCACCTGCTTCAGGCCTAGGCCATCTTTTCCCCGGACGAACCAGATGCTCTACCCCACATGTAGCCACCGCGCCTGAAACCACGCCCCATCGCCCGCCAGCTCCAGACTCACAGAGACAACGGCTTCAGTGCCCCAATGGGCTGATTGTCGCTGCGGCAACAGCTGAATCCCCTAGACCTCAGCCAAGCCAAGCACCACGTCAACATTTTTGCAGAGGCCCCTTGCAGCCCCCGATCCCTCGTACACTTACACTTACACTATACCCTAGCGAACGTGCGCCCATGACTAGAGCTCATACACTACCCTACATGTACACCTACGTAAGGGGATACTGGCCAGACCCTCGGATAGCTCCCCACAGCCAGCACCATACTTTGACATTGACCTACCCTACGTAACGACATATCGATAACCCGCAATTACGTACACTGGTTCCGTGTTGGGCAAAGACTTCCCAACCATATACGGACCCATCATGTCCTACCCCCAGGCAGTAAGTGTACACGTAGGTGACTCTCAATTATCGACGTTTTTGTTTAGTGCGCGCCAACTCGAGTCTATTTCTCACGTTGGTTTGCCGTCGTCTGTCATTGGGCCCCTTGGCCCCTCGCGACAATCTTCGATCGACAGACCCAACGAGGCGTCCCTTGGGACCGTCGCGTGAGTCCACCTCGCTCAAAGCCTCCAGGAATAAACGTATGGCTGGGCTAGTATAGCCGAAGCCAATCGCACCTCATCATCAAAAGCCTTGAATGCTCGGTAGAAGCAGAGTTTACATACCTCCGCGTGGCAAAAGTACAGTAGCGCCAACTCTGTCGACTGCGCAACAGGCAACTTTATTTGTACGTCATGGTGGATAACAACCCACAAGACGATATCCAACAATGGATATGTCGGCATAACCACCGCCAATTGGCCCGACAGCTGCAAGACGCCTGATCGTCACTCCAAGGCTTGACAAGTGTTGCAGCGCGGCAAGTTTATGCACGTCGCTGTCACGCTTCCCATCAAGTCACTCACGACAGCGCTGCGACCAACAACCTTGCTGACGTCCATAACACAAGACTGGCTCCATGCTCGGTAGAAATCAGCAGCTCGAGACGAGATGAGACGAGACGCGTTCCTGAGCCTAGGCGAAACGCCACCAACTGCTGTATCTTGACTGCCGTGCAGGCCTAGCCATGGCAGCCTGCGAGTCACCTCACAAGCAAGTACACTTACAGACGCCATGCATATGCAGCAAGTCATAGCTCCATGTCGGGAAGCGCTAACGCATCATCTGTCGCCCGTTCCCGGGTTCATCAGCTGCATGCTCGCGCGCCTATCAAGGCTCGAGTCAGGCCGCCAGCGCCAGTCAGCCTGGAACAGGACGTCCGTGGAAGTGACGGCGGCGTTGTTATCATATTCGTTGTCACGGTAGCTGCCTTTGGTTCGAAGCTACCGATAACCAGGCCCAGTGTGAGCTGATGGTAAACTGATAGCGTTGCCTCGCTCAACTCACCACGGATCCGCAACTGCCTTCTCTTCTGCTTTACGAAGATTTGGAACCAATAAAGAAAATGGAATCAAATAAGAAACAATGCATATCTTCTTACGTTTTTTTTTACATTTCCCAAACAAACCTATCGGTACACTTGCCGCCCTTTTTCTTATTCTGCCCTTTAACCCTATATATAAAACTTAATACTTGGGTCGGGGAGGGAAGGGGGTTACTGATTAAATTCCTAGGAACCCTATCCTTCTAATCCCTCCCCTTCACAAACTATGCCAGTTTCAGGTTTTTTCGGACAACTTGCACCTTTTTTGGCTGACTGACATGCATGCAAAACTTACAACATACATGGCCACATGATCCTTGCATGTAACGCCTCAACAATCTGGCTGTAGGGTGAAGGGGGCTAGCAGCACATGGGTATATATGTGTGTGTGTGTGTGTGATGGATAAAGGTATCTGAGATTCGGCAGATCACATCACACTGGAATATAGCATTGCACGCAGGGGGTTTAGTCAAAACGACACATTGTATCCATCAATCTGTTTATGCACTTATCCCTTTGTTTGGAGTCGTTGTCGGATCCATACTCATCCTCGCGTAAGTGTATGGTAATACTCGCGGAAAATAACGGTACTGTTCTCATTCTTGTTCCCAGAAAAATAACAACTAATGCTAGTGTGCTAGCGCTGAGTATGTAGTGCCAAGCTTACTGCGCTGTACCACTACCAATACCAATACTACTAATCTACTACTACTACACTATGCGCGTAAGTAGCCTATTGCTTAGTGTGAGGCTTCGAGGGGGCCGCGCGTCCAAGCGCCAGTTCAGCCTTGCACTTGCACTTGTGCTGTGACGATTAGTCTCGTTCAAGTGGGGTCTAGCCTGTGGTGCTAGACGAGGGAGGGGGACAAAGGGATGAGGGGGGGCCCAGGGGGTGGGGGGTGTGAGGGGTTGAGGGGCTGAGAGGGGGGGGGGACTGAGGGGTAGGTAGGTAGGTAGGTAGGTGGTCCCCTGGGAACTTTGCTGGCTGTTATTTAAGCTGGTTTTGGTGGGGGAGGGGGCTGAGTATGCGTGCGTGAAAGAGAGGGGGGGGGGGGAGAGAAAGTCGTTGTTGGAGCAGATTTCGTCTCTTCTCTCCAAGGGCTTTGTGCTTGTCTTCAAATGGTATGGTCATGATATGCGAAGGTTCCTGCTGTGATGTATGTAGTAGGAACATGGTCGTGATAAAAGCTGACGGTGATGCTGTTTTCTCATCAGTACTAAGTAATGTGCGGTTGAAGTGATGCATACATGTATACACACACACATAGCTAAGTACGAATTATATTTCTCTTCGACTATTTTGCGTGCGCGTTCAGCCATGGGTAGAGTTAGATTACTTTTTTTTTCAGTGAGAAATATCGACGCTGGTTATGTTTGAGTCGGTGCAGTCAAAGTTCGTTTTCTAAGCTCTCTTTCTAGTTCTCAAGCAAAAAAAAGTCGTATCGTCATCCAAACACATCATTCTTCTTCTTCTGATGATGGTGACTTGTTTCATCAGCCGATTGCTGGGAAATCACCATGGAATGGCATGCTGGAAGGGCGGACGGCTGAGACGATATGGATAGAGAGAAAGCTGGATAATATGCTGTCGCTCATAGTGTATAGTGAATCACACCTGATAGATTCCTAGTAGGCATTGAGATACCATTTGTAGGTAGTTCTATGATCTGGGTAGACGAAGTGAGCTGTTGCAACAGCTCTTGAATGACCCCAGTGTCTAGGCTTGTTGCAAGTAAAACAGTTCCCGAGCCCGTCGACTAAGTAGTTATCTTGAAGCTGCTTGTGCTATGTTTAGATATTGGAAATGTGAAAATATGTTCTTTAACTGATATCTCTTGCTATGTAAACTGAAGAGTTGAGCAATATCTTCAATATCTCTGAGGGAAAGAGTATGTCGGATTGTATACTTGATGATATGAGTGATTTCGACGTGCTAACACGGCGAATTTCCCAGCGCATTAGAGCTGCATAAGACAAACATCCTAATATTGGCTGCATCATCTCTTTGAAATCACTCATGGAAACATACAATCAATGCGCAAATAATGCTTGGTGAGCGTGACGACGTCGTGCTAAACCTGCTTGGTCTACGCTTATACCTAGGTATTGTGTCCAGCGGCAGCCTTCTCTTGCTATCGCCGCCTACATCACACGTTTCTCTTCGCCACGTTTTGTCTTCACCGCAAATACCCATGGCTATCAATACGAGCAGCTTCGCGAACTCGTCGGGGTACCGCAGATATATTGACAATGTGCTGAAGGAGGAGCTGGGACATGTACACGTCGGTGTACCTGGCTTTTTTAATGCGTTCTTTAGAGATGGATCAGGCCTGGACTAGCACCAGAGACCGTTCTTAAAAAAGTGCAAGAAAGGAGATAGCCCGCTCTTCCTAGAAGAGAGCGACCAGCAGGGCTGGCCTGAAAGTGCAAAAGAAAAAGGATATTCTGAGCTGGTTAGTCCCGTTTACAAACCGACTGTTGCGCCCCACAGAAGGACCAAACTCAATTTGAATATTGGAATTATGAAGAGCAGTGGAGTGGAGACTTGGCACTACTCAACAAAGACCTGATTTTCTGACAAAACAGATTTCCTCGCGACTGCTGAAAGCTAGATTTACGACTTACTACACACAGCATGTTTCTTACGTTCATGGATTACGCAGGAAGGTGTTTCCTGGTCATATGAGAGATGGAGGGTTTTCCAAATCCAAAGCTGTACTTGGAGATGAAGGACATATTTCGGGCAGTACAGGGTGACTTGGAGGGATTGGAGGAATAAGCGTATTTGTTGTTATTCAGCAGGCTCAAGCAGCATGTAATTATTCAAGTCTGTGGCTAGTACTAGTTAACTTAATTATAGCATTGGAATCTAGTTAATCACCGTGCTAATATCATGGAATTGTTGTTCCAATGTTGCAAATAATGTGCGCTGGTGGCGTCTTCTTATAGACGTGGATGCTCCGCGGGAATAGTGAGGAATTTGATAGACACATGTTTGGGATGCCTGTTTGACATGATTGCTGTTGTTGAGTAGATTGCTGTAGGATCTAAGTTGTTGCAGATGGTATTAACGAATGAAAGAAAGATATACGAAGTAGTGACGGCAATTCTTTACCTTCAATTGCAGCGCTTCCCTCTAACCCAGCGAACTATTTTGTAGAAAGAAATCTGAGATCTTTCGAATATGAGATACACGTCTTAAACAACTGATTGACTCTATCTTTGTACATATGATAATGTAGTCACAGATACTTCTATCGCACAGACATGAATTGAAGAGAGCAAGCTGCTTTGTTGGCCTCTTTTCTGATTCACACGAAAACCCTAAACCTCTTCGTTTATCCAACCATATGGTGAATGCGATAGAGTGGCTGTTCATGGGTTGTGCCACTAGTCTATATACGTGCTAGCGCAATCTGCGGCGCAAGTTGGCATCATCGAGCCCTGGAGCAAGCCTCCCCCACATTCAGCTACGCGACTACTCACCAATCGCTGAACCAAGGATTTCAAACCTAGCACAACATGGCTGACGAAGACAAAGAGAAGGCGGAGAAGATTGCGGCAGCCAAGAAACGCGTATGTATCCCTCCCTGCTAATTGTTACACTTGGTAGTGGATCATCATGGTCACAACTTGTAAACGCGGTTTCATGCTCTTGCAGCGACTGACTCCAACTATGACTTAAGAAACATAATGGCTAACCATACGTAATAGTATGAACAATTAAAGAAACAGAAAGCGAAGAAAGGCGGAAAGAAGAAAGAGGAAAAGACTGAGGCTCCCGCTGAAGCCGAGGCGTCGACCGAAGCAACGACCGAGACGACCGAAGCAACGAGTACCGACGACAAGTCCGAACAAGTCGCACCTGAACCTATAGAGGCCACCAGTGTACCGCCACCCCCAGCTGAGGAAGACGAGGAAGACGAGGAGCCCTCAGAGTTGAATGTGCCCAAACAATCGCATGGTCGTAAACTCTCGGTTGCCGTCGAGTCGCGACAAAGATCAGAATCATTCTACCGCTCAGGAGCTGCTAATAGTCCTTTGTCGCCGGGCGTCGGGGTCACGAGTGAAGTCTACCGAGAACAAGCACAGAGGATTGAAGAGTTGGAGAAGGAAAATAAGAGGTTAGCAAGTGAAGTAGAGGAGAATGCAAACAGGTGGAAGAAGGGCGAAGAAGAGCTGGAAGAGCTTCGAGAAAGCAGGGAAGATGTCGCTCTAGCGGTTGAGAAAGGCAAGGAGGCCGACAAATTGGTAAGTGCTCATGGCTCGTGCAAGTTTCCGGACAAGCCGCTGACCTCTGGTGCAGAAAGAAGAAGTCGAATCACTCAAAAGACAACTCTCACAGGCGCAATCGCAAAGCAACAAATCCATACGCCGCACTTCGACTGCGTCCCCGAGTCAGAGCGCATCCATTGACGACCTGAATGCGCAAGTTGCGTCAAAGTCTGCAACCATTGAATCGCTTGAGCTAGAGATTTCAAATCTCAACAGACAATTGTCGGAACAAACAAACAAGAACAACGAGCTTCAGTCAAAGATTACAAGCCTGGAAAGTGCAGTGGAAAAGGCAGAGCAGGAGGCTAGCTCGACAAAAACTGAGCTGCAGGAGCTCAAGGCCAGTTTGGACAAGGCTGGCGATCAGGCAGAAAAGGATGGATCAGACCGTGACTCTGCGCAGACTCGCATTGCGCAACTAGAGGCTGAGCTGGGCACTGCCAATCGCAAGGCATCAGACTCGGTCTCTCGGGCTGAGTTGCTGGAGAAGAAGATTGAGACTTTAACACAGCTACATCGCGACAATGACGCGAGGAACCAGGCGCGCCTGCAGGAACACAAGAAGATTGAGCGCGAAGCTACCGAGATGCGAACCCGCATAACAGGACTCAGCAATGAAAACGCACGTCTTAGAGAAGCAGAGCAGCGTCGCCGAAAAGCTGATCTTGGCTCTATCGAAGATTCAAGCGTGCAAGAGCTCTTGGATGAGGAGCGTGACCGTCTCCTTGCCAAAGTCCGCGAGCTCGAGGAAGAAAACTTTGAGCTTCGCCGCGGTGTGTGGCGCGACCGCCGCCGCGACATGCAACCATCGATTGACGACCAAGCCGACCCCTACAACAATCCCAACAGCTTCGATGACATTGACCTTTCTGGAGCACCGTCCCGCCAACACCCACCCAACCGCACGCACTCGTCGTTCCAGGACGTGATCCAATCCGGCATTTCGGCCTTCACTGGCCAGACGCCTGCGCATAGACGAAGCGACGCGGCCAACAAGCCCAAGCCAAGACAAGAGAGCCTCGGCAGTCTTGACGAGTTTGAGATTGACGAGGATGCGTTTAGACGGGCGCAGGAAGAGGAGGCGAAGAACAGGCTCGAGAGAGTGCGCGAGGTCAAGAGGGGGCTGGTGCAGTTCAAGGGGTGGAGACCAGACCTTGTTGATGTGCGCGTTGGCATGGGTGGTGTGTTTGAAATCTGATAGATGCAATCAATGGTTATGTTAGTGTGGATAAACATGTGTCTATCGTCTGTGATGTGAAGTGCCTGGTGCCCGCTGTTCTTTTTCCATTGCTTTTTTGATTAACATTGTATAGCCACGTGCCAACTACACTCACCAAAGTATACACCCAGCAGCAACAACAACAACCACAACAACATCAACAACAATAAAATAACCTCACGTTCACCATCATTATCATCACCATCATAGTCAAATTCAAATTTTATCCATTTTTTTTTCTTTCTCTCTCTCTCTCTCTCTCTAGACTATTGCTCTTATATTTTCTTGCCATGACAAAAAGTGCGGGAATAAAACTCGACAAAGTGAAAGAAAGACATGATGCAAAAAAAAAAGAAGAAGAAGAAGAAGAAGCAATAAATCACGGGTACTTGGGTTAGGTTAGGTTAGGTTAAGGATGTGTGTGTGAAGGGCGGAACAAGCACGTTATTCTTTCTTGAAAGAGAAAAGACAAAAAAGAAGAAGAAGAAGTTTTCGCCAATCAAAATTTCTCGCCCCTTGTCTGTCTCTCTCTCGGGCAAGCGTATGTATAAAACTCTCTCTAACTAGTATCTAGCTTGGGGTTTAACAAAAAAAAGTAGAAAAAGATTTTGCCTCGCTTTAGACCGAACATGGTTTTGACAGAAAAGAAAGAAAGAAAGCAAGAAACAAGTAGTCCGTGTGTCTAATCCCAGATCGAACGTTGCCCGCACTGGGTCGTTGCATGAACAGTGATGCGAGACCACCGTCTTTACGGGGATGACCCCCCGATGGGCTCAGATGTTGTTGGAAGTGGAGGAAAAGGGAGGGAGGGGAATAGAAAGAGGCACTACACACACACACACACGAATCCTGGATTAACGAGGCCTATCTTACAGGATAAGAGCACCGCCGAAGAGCGAGGAAGCGAGGACAACGGCACCAGCGACCAGAGGAGCAAGGCTAAAGTCCATGGGGCGGACAGACGAAGCAGCGCCCTTCTTGGGGGTGCTGGTGCCGCTGGGGCTTACACCACCAGTGGTGACGGCACCGTTACCAGCGTCGGCAATGTTGGACTCGGACGAACCGGCCTCCTGGGAACCGTCACCGGTGAGACCAGGGCCCTTGCCGGCACCGTTCTTGAAGTAGTCAGAGGCACCGGAAGGAATGGCAGGAAGCTGGTCGGCCTTGAGGGTGACGTCCCAGGTGCTGGACTGCGTGGGGCACTCAGAAGGCGAGCCGGAGGCGCGGTAGCCGCCGTCGCCCTGGGGAGAGGGGGTGCCGGAGTAGGCGCTCTTGAGGGCCTGGAAGTCGGCGAGCTCCTTGACCTGGCCGTTGTCAATCTCGACAAGGCCGTAGTTTGAGCTTTCCTGCGAGTACTCGTAGACGAGACCACCGCTGTAGACCGAAGTCATCTGGCTGCTGTAGAGGGTCTTGATTTCCTCAAAAGTACGCTTGTTGGTGTTGCAACCAAACTCAGACAGGCTGCGAAGCGTTAGTGTGGGGGCGTGGGGGGTATTTAGATGCACCCGAGACTTACAAAATGGGGAGGCTGTAGTTGGAGAACTTCTTGACCTTGTTGTCCCAACCGGAAGTGGTGAAAGAAGAGGGGTCACACCACGAGTAGTCGTTGAAGGCGAAGAAGTCACTGCGGGTAGAGTTGTCACCGCAGTTCATGTAGGCGGCCATCTCGTAGCGGTTAGACTCGACATCGGCAGCAGAGTAACCGACGGGGATCTGGCGAAGGCCACGGGCGTTGATGTAAGACTTGAGGTCACGAGTGACAGCCTTGACATAGGGAGCACAGTCGGTCGTCTTGTCGTCGTTGATGACCTCGTTACCCGAGAAGAACAACAGGGTGTTGTCGTACTTGGCGAACATCTCGACGGTGGCGAAGAGACTCTGCAGGTAGACCTTGTTGTACGACTTCTGGGGCTGGGCACGGTTGAGCGAGTACTTGGGCGTGTTGACGTCGAGAGCCAGGTAGATACCAGCGTCGGCGAGGAGACCCATGCACGTGTCGTGGTTAGCACTGTTGTCCACCGTGTAGACACGGACGGTGTTGATGCCGAGCTTCTTGAACTCTGCAATGTCGCGCTTGCAACCATCTGCGTCGGCAATGGGGTCGGCGGCTTTGGCGGAACCGCCGGGCTGGTAGTCAACACCGCGGACGTAGAAGCGCTCATTGCCAGCCCAGAAAGCTGGAGCCGGTCAGTAACTGCGACTGCGTTTGTCAATGGCCAACGGGGGGAAACGTACCATTGCCCTTGACAGTGATGGGGGTGATGGCGCGCTTCTGGACGGGCGAGGGCGAGGCGGCAGCAGAGGCGGCCATGGCGGCAACAAGGACGTGGGTCTTCATGGCGAGCGAGTTGTGCGTGGGAAGCGAGAAGAATTACAGCTGAGGGTTTTTTGGGGGGGTGTGGTCAAGTCAAGAGGGAGGCAAACGAGTGCAGGGAGAAGAGTGCGGGCCAGCAAGGAAGCAGCAACTCCCGTTGAAACGAGCGTACGAAGTTGCGATGGGATTAGGGCAAAGGGCAACAAAAGGTGAGGCAGAAGAAGCAACAGGCGCGGCGGACGAGAGTGAAGGAGCATGCCGGGAGGGCTGATTATCAAGGGAAAAATGAGGGCATCGGAAACAGGCTAGGGCTGGGGGGAGCCCCAGGGAGGCGACGCGTCCAAATTTGGAGGCAGGCCGGGCCTGGGGCGCTGATTGGCGGCTGGGGCGGCGGATCAGAGGCAGCGAAGACGCCAACCCCTGAGTAAGGCGCCAAGGCCCACACAAGCGTTGGCCAGGCGCCCCGGCAAGCTCTTCCAAGACACGCCGCCGCCGCCTTGGATCAACTGCCCCCCATGCCACACCACACGACACGCCCACGACACCGACACACCCGTTCCGCTCGCTGCGACACGCGTCGGCCTGCCCATCCCTCGCTGCTTTGGCTGCTCCCGCTGCCCGCCCACCGGTCTGCAGCGACGATCCGAATCACGCCTCCGTCGTGGTCCCGCTCCGTCCCCATCGCCGTCACCCTGCCGAAATTAGCGCACGCTCGACGGGCAGACTCTGAGATTGGGCGACATGACGGCATGACGACATGCCTTCTGCTATGCGCCAGCCATACGACTGTGACTGCGCCTGCGCCATCCGCCGTGGCGATTCCACCCAAGGGTGCGTGCCACATGCCGACACCACAGACGCCAATCGGTCCTTCGCCAACTGTAACGGTAACTTTACTGGGTGCTGAGATATGCGCCCGTATCACTTCCCCCGGCCTCCCTGCACTGCCTACATAGGCGCTTGCCAATAGCGGAGCACGAAAGCGCGCCATGAGTGAGCAGTTTGAGGCTTGCATCTGGCTACTGCTACCCTACTGTAGCTGCACACGACGTGTTGGTCTATCGACAGCGCCTCGTACTTACATGTACATGGCCAGTCCAGGCCCTGCTAGCGAGCGCATTACGACATCCTGGATCGCCCCCAACCTGGGCTAAAAGGCTTGTTTACGAGCTACTGCATTCTGCCAAGATTTCAACGCTAGTCTGCATCCTTCTGCCCACGTCCCATATACACATTGGTTGCTGCCACGTGAGCAACCCCGGATTACTACTCCTGCTAAGAAGAAGAAGAAGAAGAAGAAGAAGAAGAAGAAGAAGAAGAAAAAACACTTCAACACATGACGAGACATTACCTTTTCCCATATACATATCCGTGTTCGCATCATACCCGCCCTGCATCACAGCCATTACATGGTAGCCAGCCATACACATCATTACTCCACCGCCCACGACCTAGTTGTTCTTCAGCCCAAAGTACAGTCCCAGTACCAGGGCGATGACGCAGAGAATGGCCACGACCGTCAGCAAGATCCACCATTTCAGTTTTCTTGCGCGCCTCGCCGACTTGATGCCCTCGTCCAGCTGCTTGTTGGCATTCTCCGTGTCGTCTCGGACCTGGACAGTCTGCTGCTCCGTTTGCTGTATTTGCGGTTCCTGGTACATGACTTGCTCATTGAGCTGCGTGAAGAGCAGAGCAAGCTCGCTCATTGTCTTTTCAATGCGCTGAATGTCGTTGTGACGTGCGCGCACGGCGCCGAGAACGCTGGCTGCTTGGCCGCTGCGGTTCGACTTGAGCTACGGGCCTGTCAGTCATGTTTGTTTCAATGCGCATCTTCGTCTACACGTACGGCTTGCGTGAAAATACCCTCATCGCCCAGGTCTGCATTTGCGACTTCTTCAACCTCGGCATCCGTAGCATCCGGGTTGATGATGCGGTACTGCCGCCCAATCGCCTCACGGTACCTCTTGGAGTAGTCGGCCTCCTCGCGCTGGAAGTCTTCGAGCTGGCTCTTGAACGTCCGCTTGAGCGCCTCAACCTGAGACCTCTTTGTCCTGTCATTGGGGTCACGCGCGGCATCTCTTTCCAGAAACTTGATCTCGTCCTTGATTTGCGTGTTCCTGATCTGCGTGTTGGTGACGATGCTCTCGAGTTCGGCGCTGGAGCGGTTGTCGGGCGACGAGAGCATGCGCTGGTGAACGTTGGCAATGGCCTGGATATCCGCCGTCAGCTGGCCGATGCGCTGCTTGGTGCCCTCAATGCGCGCGAAGAAGTCCTCTCGGCTAAGAGGCTTGGGCCCGGGCGCCTCCAGGCCTGGGTTCGCGTTGTCCTGTGCCGGCAAGCTGTTCATGGGCACATCGGTGTGAGGGACATTTTGCGCATGCGAGTTGGTAGTGCTCAAGGCGCCACCTTGCGAGTATTGCGACGGCTGCGAATAGTTGGACTCGCCATGGCGCTGGAGCGGCGCCGGGGGATTGAGGTGCGGCTGCGGCTGCGGCTGCTGCTGCTGCTGCTCGTCATACTGCGCTGTCGCATCAGTCTCATGAAGCTATCGACGGCAAGGCAACTGCTTACACCTCCGCCATACGGATTGGACGAGCCATAGCCGGCGCCGCCACCACCGTACGGGTTGGACTGCGCGCCGTATCCCTCCTCGGCCTGACCGTAGGGGTTTCCGCCGTATTGCTGGTAATTCTGTGACATGTCGGAGATGTGCTGGGATAGCTGAGTAGTGGAGGAGCGATGGTTTCGGGCTGCCGTAGTGGAGCTTGGAGAGCAGCCGCGGAAGCTACGGAAACAATGCGCTGACGGCGCGGGAGCTTGGCTGCGATGCAATTCTTCCAAAAGCCGAGGCTAGCAGCTGGGGCTTTGGCTGCGACCTGGTCAAGCAGTTCGGAGCGCGCGCAATAGCAATTCTCTGGAGCTCGTCGCGACCTTGTTTTGAGGTGGGTGGAGAAGGGAAATTGCATGGCTGCAAGACCCTGTTGAACAAGCCCAGGCTTCCGAGCCGCGAAGGCCTCACGTCACCAATGAGACCCGGACGGGCCAGCGCCCGACCCATGTCTCTCGCAACTCAGCCTTTTGCGGCTAGCAACATCTGGCTGATCGTGACGGAGCATGCACATGCGCTTTACCGAGACACGGCATGCTGATACGCTTTGTGCGGCGACGCGCATCGCCAATTAGTCTTTCTGCCATAACATAACAGACGGCCATCCTCAGTGTTCGTGTCCGTGATGTTTGCTGCACGCATCCGTCCTGTGCCGAGACGCCAAGGCCCTGGCCCGTGACGTAATCCTGACACTCAGTCACGAGACCCTGATCCGCACCTCGCCGCGACTTGCACTTGCACTTGTGCTTGTTCATCCTTCTCACTATGTCATACATTCACCCACCCGCGGACTGACTGGAAATCTCGCCCTTCCACGCTCGCCGTAGTCCCACGCTGTCCCGGATACCATGTCGCGGATGCAGTCCACGTGACAAGGTAGCTTGTTTCTACGCATTGCCTTTTCCGCTCAACGACCTCGCCCCGTATGCAACCACCATCTTGAGCAGCATGCGCCCCAAATCCTGCACAAGGCATTCTGCAATTATGCGCTTGGCAAACCCGGCACGCCGGATCAGGTACCGTGAGGAGCGACTATCCAGTGTGCTCTAGTCACTAGCTCCTTTCTTTTCCTTGTTTTCTTTTCTTCTCGTTCGCCCAAAAGAACAAAGTAGCGGTAGTGGTAGTGGTAGCGGCAAAGACGAACCATTCAAGAAATGACGTAACTAAAAGTGCCAAAGACAGGAACCCGCCGCATATATACATACAGGAAAATAAAGCCCCATCCAGTTGAAAACTGGGAAATTCCACAATCGAAGTACCCAACCCAGCGGCGTGACGTCTTGGCCCTGTCAACTCCGAATCTAGCAAGCATCTGGAAACTTTGGAGAGCAAAACTAAAAAAAAAGAGTTTCGAGTTGCCGAACTGCTCACAAATCAGCAGAAACCATGAACAAATAGAGAACATGGTTTCCGGCTCATGTAGTTCTCACCTCACCGGCCAAACCCCGGTTGAGCACCCTTCCTAATTGTATGCAATGGCTTTCCTCGCATCCCATATACCGAGTAACATCCTTCGCCCAAATCCTCAGTTCAGCCATCCCATCAGTCCATCACCCATATAACCACCTCTCCCCAGTCTTGCCCCTCCCTTTCCCTTTCAGCCTCTTCCGCTCCTCTTCCTCCTGTTTCTCTCTCTCCTGCCTCTCCCTCTCCAACAAATGCCCAATCGTCCCATTCACACTCAAAGGTGCCTCTATCCCCGGTAACCCAGACACGCCCCTGAAATAGCCATCCTCGATATCGCCTCTGGCTTCGAGCCCACTGGCTTCCCCCACAAACATGCCTGCGGCCTGCGGCAAAAGCCCCATCGGCATACCGGGTTTGGGTCTGCTGTACAGAAACGGCTCGATGTTGAGATGCTGTGCGCGTGCTTTCTGCAGCGTCTTGTCCACGTCAGCAAAGCGCTCTTCCCACGATAGTAGCGTAAGGTCGCGGAAGGCGTGGCGGAAGGCTCTCGAGGCCGCGGCAAAGCTGCTGTTTCGCGGGCAGAGTTCACCCATGTATGGGGCTTCTGGCGTGGGCGCGGGCTTGGTAACGAGCGAGGTGAGGCGAGTGGCTTCTGGGTGAGGAGCATTGCTGCTACCGTCTTCGTTTACGTTGCTCAAGGTCACTGTCTTGATGCCCTCCTCGTCCTCGTTCGAGGCCGGCGGCGCAGCTTTGGCAGGCTTGAACTGCGCAATCGCCCAATACGTATGTGGTTTCGCGTGGCTCTCCAGCAACCCAACGTGATACTGCGCAAAGGAATTACTCGAGTAGTCGGTGCGCACGAGGACGATTTTGTATTCGAAACCAGTCACGTCCTGGTAGTAGTGGTACTCGTCTTTCCAATGGGCAGTCTTAGCTTGTGCTCTTATACCATATGTAGGATTGCCCAGCGCAGAAGGAGACGACGCGTGTTTCTCAGACGCCGTCGTTGCAGCAGACGAGCTGCAAATAGTGGTTGCATTTGAGCTACCATGATGCCCGGCTTTCCGGCCCTGCGTAGCTGCTGCGTCTCTCTCCGCCCGTCTCCGCAGGAGATCCTGCTTCGCCGAGACAAAAGGCGTCGTATGCGAAGGAGTAGCAGCAGCAATACTCAGCGCAGAATCCGCAGAGGAGAAGAAGAAACTCCTACTCTTTCTGGGCTTGCTCGCAACAACAGCTACACCACCGACACCAGCACCAGCACTACTTTCCAACGTACCTGACTTTGTCAATTCCCTAATCCGCGCACACCCCTCTCTAAACTTCTTACCGTCAAACTCGGCCCCGCGCCGCTTGAGTTCTCTCCTCGTACGTTTCTCGCTGCGAATCGTAGACCACAGATACTTTTTGGCGCCGAGCTTGCGCCGCGCCTGCAGCGAGTCGTCGAACCAGTCGTAGCTCACAATGGGGATGTCGAGGTCGGCTGCTTGCTGGACGGCGGGCGTGGGCTGCTTGTAGGCTGCTTTGCTGGCAATCATGTGTGTGACTGCTTGGGTGACGCTCGGGGAGAAGCGCCCGCCGTTTCGCTCGATCCACGAGCGGATCTGCTTGGGGTCGTGCGGGAGGGTGCCGCTGGTGGCGATGACGAGGTTGTTGAGGATGCCCATTGCTAAAAATGGATGGTTAGGTCGACTGCATGGGACTGGATTGCTGGAGTGTTGAGGCACTGTTGGTCTGGTGGCTGCTTTTGATAGTGGGGATAAAGCCAGTATAAATAAGTCTTGGATTTGGTTTCGTCGTTGCTACGACTTGTCTTACTTTTTGGTGGTTGCCAGCGCTTAAAGTAATAGTGTCTTTGTCTGTACGGTGGCGCTGCCATCATGAAGTAAAAGAACCAGCCAACCGTGCAAGTTACGCTCCCAGACCGCCTTATCCACGAAAGACAGTGGCATGTATCGGGTCTGGCATTACTGGTATGTTAGACACATGGACAGTGTAGACGAACGGATGACGGGAACTAGCCAAAGACGTTATCCATGGATGTTTAATGGGCACTTGGCAAGATATTTAGTCCGAACGATAACCTGTTAGATATTCCGCTTAGCTCGACACGTCTACTGCAGGCCCTTAGCTGCCTTTACAAACGCACGTATCTTATCCAAGCTTTGTTGGCCATCCTCCTCCACACCGCCGCTAACGTCGACTGCCTGAATGCGATCTCGGTACTCATCAAGCCCCGCGAGCACCGTCTGCACGTTGTCTGGGTTCAAGCCTCCAGCCAGGATGACCTTGATGCCATTGTCCTTTGCCAGTACTGCCTTGACGTCTGATAAATCAAGTTGCTGACCAGAGCCTCCTAACCCTGTATCCAACAGCGGTAGGGCGTGGTACCCTCTGACACCAATGCCATGGTCATGCGGGTGGAAGGCCTTGATAACAGGTACAGGCACAAGCTTTGCCCACTCCACTGGCTGTTCGCCGTGGTACTGCACAACATCTAGGTTGAACAGTCGCTGCTGCTCAAGCACATACTCCAGCGACTGATTCCGGAAAACTCCCACGAGGAGTGCGCGAGAACCATCCGAAACAAGTCGCGATGCACCGTGCTCAAAGAAGTCGGACGCGGTCTTCGAGTCAGCCAGTAGTCCCGATTTCGAGCCAGTTGGCCTCTTGGTTGTATGTACAGCTTCCGAAATGGCAAGGGCTGTTTCCGTTGACACTGTGCGCCTGAGCCCAGGAGCGAGTATCATGCCGATAAGGTCGGCTCCCGCCTCGACCGCAGCTTTGGCAGCCTCTGCACTTCGTGTGCCACAGATCTTGACCATGAGAGGAGATGATGTTCGGCTTTCCTTTGCAATTGTCCCACCTAGGAGCTCTGAGATGAATTGTGCAGTGTCTGACGCGCGCATAAGAGCCTCTCCAACCAACACTGCACCAACGCCACCCTTGATGTATGGCTCGACATCCTTTGGACCAGCGATGCCGCTCAGGGCGCACAAAATTGTTTCTTTTGGCACCATGTTGATCAGGCGGCTCGTTGTTTCCATGTCAACTTCAAAGTTTACCAGGTTTCGGTTGTTTACGCCAATGACCTGCGCGCCAAGCTTGACCGCAATCTCGGTCTCTTCGGCATTCTGGACCTCAACCAAAGGCTCCATTCCAAGCGACCTGGAATAGTCATAGAGTCTCTTCAGGACTGGCTCTTCCAGCATCTTGACAATCAACAAGACAGTATCGGCACCTGCAAGCCTGGCCTCGAGGATCTGATATTCGTCGAAGATGAATTCCTTGCGTAACACAGCAGGTCGGTTTGGCATTCCTTCAATACTTTGCCGGACGGCCCTCAAGTCGTCGATGCTGCCTTTGAACCACTCTGGTTCTGTGAGCACGGAAATAGTGCTGGCACCAGCCTTGGCATAGAGTCTCGCTTGAGCAGGTGCACATGCCGACAGGGAAATGATGCCCTTGGAAGGCGATGCACGCTTGATTTCGGACATGAGCGAAAGCCGATAGGGAGATTGCCTGAGACGCTCCGGAAAGTTGATCTGAGGCGGGGCCAAATTGAGATCATATGCAGCCTGCAAGTCACTAAATCTTTGAGAGGGAATCTCCCTCTGCACAGCAACGGCTGCCCTGCGGTGATCGTAAATCTTCTCCAGGATGGACGTCTGCTTGCCCTTCTTTGCGCCGCCAGAAGCAGCCCCAACTTCTTTCTGTAGTCGCTCGTTCTCGGCCCAGGTGCCTCCTTGCATCTTGAGAAAGTTTCTCATCATGACACGCCCGTGCTCGGTCAGAATGCTCTCTGGATGGAACTGCACACCTTCCAAAACATATTCTTTATGACGAACACCCATGATGACTTCCTTGACCTCGGCGTCTGGGTTGGCGGGTATGGTTGCAGTAATCTCGAGGCAGTCTGGAAGCGTGCCATGGGTACCAGCGAGAGAATGGTACCTCGTCACCGGTACGTTCTGGGGCACGCCCACAAACACACCCTTGCTGTCGTGCTTGAGAGGTGATGTTTTCCCGTGGAGAATCTGACCAGTGACGTCTACTGTGCCTCCATAACTGTAGAAGATGCATTGCCTGCGGATTGTTAATAGTGCACCATATATTTTGTGCGGGCCTTTGCAAGAGTCTACATTGGCGGCACTGGAAAGATACCAGAGAATGAAAGCCAACAACGACCATGAGGGGTTGAAAAGGTAGCGGTGGAAACTCACTCTCCCATGCACACGCCCATTATGGGGATTTTGCCACTAAAGTGCTTAATGGCAGCATTGCTAATCCCGGCATCCTTCTCTGGGTGTCCAGGGCCAGGGCTGATGACCAGCTGTGTAGGTTTCTTTGCAATGAGCTCCTCAAGAGTGATTTCGTCGTTGCGATACACCGTGACAACAGCGCCTTCGAAGACAAGGTACTGGTACACGTTCCAGGTAAACGAGTCGTAGTTGTCAATGAGCACCACGTTGGAGGCGGTGGGTATGGGCGGGGAGGGGGTGGGATTGCGAGGCGAGTGGTCGATCAATTCGAGGGACGGCATGTTGGAGCAAGTGGTAAGCTGACTGTGCGAAGGCACCTGGGGCGATGTGTTATGTATAATATAGTAGCTTCCCGCCACTGCGGTGCTGAAGCTCGGTGCTTTGCCGGCGCGGTATCTGGAGCCAAGCGGGGCTTCGAGACGTAATCAGGGCAGGATAAGGTGCTGTTCACCGGCGGGTTCGGTGGAAAAAGAGTGAATAGTCGGGGCGACGTGGTGGGGTGAGTCAAGGCGGGATGGCACTATTCAGATATTGAGGCTGCGGAGTTAACGCGGAGGTGCAGGCACAGGCATGCCGTGCAGCGTGCGGCCGCCACGACGACGCGCTGCTGATAGCTGATATCGAGATCAGATGGCATCGCATTGCTAGGCATGGCGTCGCAGCGTGTCCGCGCGCTGAGATTGCATGGCATTGCTGGTCGCTGCGTCTGGAGACACAAAGGCAGCCGGCTAGCAAAGTTGGCTGGCAAAGATGCCTTGCGCGGATCCCTGCACGTGCTAGCCCGACTTTCGCGTGAGCTCTGGCTTTGGCGACTTTCCGAGACCTTCACGCCAAACAATCGGCCATTGCCCTCCCGCGCCTCGACAGCCCCTTCATGGCCTTTGGCTAGCTGGCCTACACGTCGCGCACCCAAGCGCAGCCATGCCCCCCCTCCAATCGCCCGACTTCGACCTGGGCAAGTGCCTCAAGGGCGAGCAGCAGCTCGTGTATGTTTACCGCCTCCGATACACCCACCACCAACATTTTAACATGCTCCTCCAGCACCTGGGACGTCGCATATCGCGCCCTCTGCGACCCCGAAACCGCGTCCAAGAGCGACGCCCTACGCGCCTTTCTCACCGCCAAGGAAAACGTCGACACCCTTAGCCATCCATGGACGCCCTTCGCAGACCCATCGTCGCAGGAAAAGACAAAGTTCGAAACCAAGACGGCGCCCATCAGCGTCACGCCGGCCCAGAGCGAGCACTATGACGTAGAGGAGATCAAGGAAGACAGCCTGTGGCTCTCAAAAGAGGCGCAAATATCCGAGTACGCAGCCTTGCAGCTCGTGGTGCAGGAATGGCAAGGCAGGCCCGCGGCTCAGCTGCTGAGTGGCTTGACTGAGGAGGAGACGCTCAGCGTGCAAGATGCTGCCGGAATCGCCAACCTGGGCGCCTCTACCTTCGTCCCCAACTCGTCCATCCTCGCAACACCGCTCGCCTCGCGAACCGCCCATCTCGACAACAAGAACCAGCGCCGCCTGCATATCCTCGATGTCTACCACTCGGCGTGCGCCTCCATCATACGCATAAGCCAGCTGCTTGTCTCGTGGGGCTGCGCCTCCAGTCTGCGCAACCAAACCATATACGGGACCGAGTACCTCAGCATTGGTGCCGGATGGATCGAAGAGCTTGGTCAGACTATCGCTGCGGCGCAGGACGGGCCTGCGGGCGGCAAAGCGCTAGATGAGTGCCTGAAGGCCTTTACAAAGAGATGCGACGCTCTCGATACTGGCTATGCATGGAATGTCGACGATTCGATACTGGAAGCCGCATCCGAGAAGTGGGTTGTCGCTCAAACCACCGAGTTGCTGCACATTCTTCATTTGGCCCTGGTACATGCCGACCTGGTCGCCAAAGACTTTCTCCCGGCGGCCACCATCGAAGACTGGCTCAAGGCATTCAGTTTCCGCAGCTTCTTCCGCGAGTTCCCCGCAGTCACAGTCCGCCAGGAGCCTCTCATCCCGGTCATACAACTCCTGACTTCACTCATGTCCCTGACCATCTTGAAGGTAGATAGGATCATGGACGATCTCGAGTCTGGCGACTGCAACACCTGGCACTCTTCGTCGTACATTTTGAACACTACCGTAGTGGAGAGCATCACCACCATATTTGGGGAAGCAAAGATACTGGGTGCTAGTCCTGCCACACCGCCCATGTTCGCCTGGGCCATCATCACGTGGAAGCTCACGAGCCGCGCAACCTACGAGGAGCAAGAACGCGAGCGCCTCCTTGAAGCATCAAACGCTCCGGGAAACACAGAGCCGGAACCCTCATCGCTCGAGGAGGCGGCTTTGGTTATCTCAAAACTTGAGAGCCATGAGCTATTCGACGGGAAGATGCCATATGAGGAGCTGGCGACCGCTAGTTCAGCAGTAGGTGTTCTAGCTATCATCAACCAACTCGTCGAAACTTGTCTCCCCGCATTCGGGACATCCATCGATCGGATATCGCAAGACCGGGTTCGGCTGCTATTCCTTCACCTTGTCCGCGCTGCCGTTGGGAGCGACATTGTTGCGTACAGTCCAGACCTCATTGTCACTACCTACACTATTCTGGCTGGCGACAATACGTTCCGCAGGTGGGAGAATGGAGAGTTGGCCCGTCACGCTGATCCGATTGTTGCATACTTCCTGGAGGACGAATATGTTCTGAGACCGCTCCTGCTGAACGAAGCCCGCCTACGCTATCCCTACGAGATGACACCGTTCTTGAAGTTTTGCAGCGCTTTGACTCGTGGAGACAGGACGATGCAGAACGGAATGCCTTCATTCATTGACAAGCTGGCGAACCATAATCGATTAATGCAACGACTTCCAGACGGCTTCCGCGATTACCAGTTGACGCGCGAGGAGGAGAACGCCAATTGGGTTGAGCTTACAGCTGATCTTCCCCTATTCTCTTCTGCAGGTTCATCAGTCTTCCGCGGCCAACGTCGCTTAATGGCCTCGGGCACTTCGACACAGGCGGATGGCTTTTCTACCATCCCGGCTGGCACAGAGGGCATCATAGTCGACGACAACTCTCAGCCATATGTGGCAGTCTGGCATCATCAACATTCCACCTTGTCATACCTCGTCGAACTACTCTCAACATATCCCGTAGGAAGCAGCAAAGTCGAAACTGCTACTCAGCAACCCGCGTCTCGTGAAAGTGTCGTTGAAGTCATTGGGCTTTTCGCCGACCTGATACACTCATCTTTGCACTCGTCCGAAGGTATCTGCTCGCCTGAGCTTTTAGAGGCACTCGGCATCGGGGCTGAGAGCAGTCTGGACACTGTGAACATTGTGCTCGCAATCCTCGAAGAAGAGCTCCTCTACCTCTGCCAGGAACCAAGCAACGAAGCATCTTTGGAGCTACTGGTCAACTGCACCCATTTCTTGGAAGCCTTGATCATTGTCTCCCCACAGAGAGTGTGGCCATGGCTTGCGAGGAGTAGATTGTTGGAGGGTGATGGCAACGGAAGCTTGGCAACCATTTTAATCGGCACTGAAATGGTTCTTGGGCGATACGACTTCCTCCTTGGATGCATCCGACTCTACAAGGGGCTCGTCAGGGATGCTGTCGAACGATCTGTGTCCCGCAAAGTTCCCACAAAGGCACTCAGTCGGTTCAATGCATCTGCTCCCGCTGAAAGCGGCACTTCGGACAAGGTCATGAGCACCATTTTGTTCACATTCGGTCGAACACTCGCCAGCATATACGAGAGCTCCCTGAGCTGGAAGTACACACAGCCCGACCATCGCGCCGAGATCAACATTGCCATTTGTGAAGTTTTTACCACAATATTGAGTCTTGCATACAGCGTAGACGATGCACCAAAGCTGTCCACCAAGCTCACCAAGTCCATTGCACCTATTGCTGAGTATCTCACTCAACTATATCTTGCTCCCTCGGACACCGATATGCCCACGAACCCGCTAATGACGTCTTTGATCATCGGGGTCAGCCCCAACGATAACACATTGCTCACAACATCGGGTGCACTATGGACTCAACAAACCCAAAGTACACTGGCGTTCGCCGATTTGCTTGTTCGAGTTGCTATGCTACTCAACAAACCCTGGACTCATCTGGAACAACAACTCTTCAAAGCTACACCGTTATTAGCCCGACTGTACGCCACAAGTGACAAGTGGAAGTCTCAGGTGGTACTGTTGTTGGAGGCTTTGGTCCGTGGCGCTGTCCGTGTTACTATACAAGAAGAGACGGAAACAGTCGAAGGAGACGCAAAACAGACTACGCGGAAGAAGAGTGAGCAGCGAGAACCACCTTCGCTCCTCGGCCATCTTGGACCCCGGACAGCGAAGAACTTTCTGAGCGTGCTTTCTCAACTGGATGAGCCACTGAAGATAGTGGACATCCAAAGAAACGTATGGAACCTGCTTTCGGCTGTAGTAACCTGCAAACAGCAATGGTTCTCTCTCTATCTGCTTACTGGGAACACTCCACGAGAGTCGATTCGAACCAAGAAGAATGCGGCGCCAGACTCGCGAAACAAGGCTCTACTCACACGAGCTTTTGATGCGCTGTCTAGCATGACCCTACCGGAGAAGGAACCTGCTGGCATCTCATGGCCACTATTCAGTGCAATGCTCGAGTTCGTCTCGTCCGCGCAAAATAACTGGTCTTGGGCAATGGGCGATCTACGACAACGTAAAGACCTTATTCAGAAACTGCTCACATTCCTGAAGTGGATGGCAAAGCAGTCCAAGCAGCCGCGAATGAGCAGCAATGAAGAGACTCTGGAACGCTCGTTTCAGAACAAATTCGCATCCTTGGCTTGCGAGGTCATTGCCATGTACCTTCACAGCTCGCGCCAAGTAGGCGATGTCACTGTGCTGAAAGATATCGTCCCCAGCTTGACGTACTTGGAAGAAAATGCCTTGGACCTACCATCTTACAGCACGTCACTACACGGATATTTGAAGCAGAACCTGGAGAAACAGTACCCCGGTGTCTCCCTAGCAAACCTCAAGCGGACCACTTTATACCCCGAAAACTTTGGACGAGCATTCTTCTACGATATCGACCTTGCTCAGCAACTCCTGGGTTTTAACAGCAAATGGGCTGGCCCCAAGGAAGGCACAGGTTTCGCATCGGAAGTCGAGAAGGCCAACTACAACCTGGGACTGGTAGAATCTCAAGTCTTACTACTCCAAGGTTGGAAATTGTTGACTCTGGAGCTTAGCCAAGTCGTGGCCAAGGATGAGCGAATCGTCAAGGTACTCGTCGGTGTCGTTCAAAAATGCATGACCGCCAACACCCAGTCAAATCTACCAGAGGCCTTGTTCGGCCAGCTCATGGTCTTGCGAGCAGACCTGGCATTTGCTCTGCTTAAGAAGCTTGTAGAGGCCAAGGTTCGGACTACAGAAGCGCGTCAATTACTCGCCCCGATATGGAGCGCCATCCGCGCTTCAACTCCGGACTTTGATAATGCCTTCTCTACAGATGCAGTCCATTACTACCGCTCCTTGCTACGCATCCTCTACCTCGCTCTTCATTTCCATCTCATTGAGGAAACCGATCAGTCTGAGGATGCCTCGTTCCGCTCGAGCTTCCGTGGCACCATGCCAGCCAGCCATAACAACTACACCGAGCCCATCTCGACGCAGCTCCTCGAGATTCTAACCGACACGGTAGCCAAAGGCTTCCGTGGCTTGGCCACGCAACTGCACGCCGAGCCCTTGTCTGTCTTGCCATCTGACTTTGCTCTCCTCACTGCGCTGCTGCAGCGCATCATTGCCATACCAGAAATGTCCAAATGGCAACACCAAGCAGCGCTTCTTTTTGCAAATAACAACACAGTGCGATACGCCACTAGCCTGTTCTCCTGGGCCGATCGCCTGGCAATATCACACAACGGCGTGGAGGATCCCATTTACGGCGAGCTAAGCATCCTCTTCCTGCTCTCCCTCTCGAGCATCCAAGCTTTAGCTGAAACCATGGCCGTTGAAGGCATTCTCAGCCAGCTCAACACGGCAAACATCATGAACTACTACCGTCGCATCAACGGTACCGGCCCCTTTGACAACCCCAGCCGCATGTATTCGATCTGGACAAAGGGTATCCTTCCCCTGTGCCTCAACCTCCTCCTATCCGTCGGTCCTCCAATCGCCGCCGAAATCTCGTCTTTCCTCAACCAATTCCCCGAACAACTCGCCCGCTCCACAGCAAGCATCAACTCCAACTCTTCGTCGCGGCACTCGGCCACCAAAATCACTCTCTCCATTGCCTCTGAAACCCACAGTCTTGCCCTCATCGCCGCCATCCTCGAAAACGTGCGCAAGCAAGGCCCCAAGCTGGGTATCCAGGCCAACGAAGTCGCCCCCCTGGACTGGGAAAAGGATACTGTCAAGGAAGACGTCGAGAGCTGGTTAAGCCGCAAGAGCGCACTCAGAGAACGCATTGTGGCTGTTGACGAGCGGGAACTGGATATGCTGAATAGAATTAAAGGAAAGGGCGAAGATGCACTGAGCGAACTCGAGGAGAGAGTTGTGGCTGAGCTGGAAGATGCAAGGACGTGTTTGACGCCGGGTAATGGTGGTGCTGCTGGTGCAAATGGGAATGGGAATGGGGATAGTATGAGGAAGTAGAAAGTGTTTTTTTTTCACCTTCAAATGAGCTCTTCTTCTTCTTCTTCTTCTTCTTCTTCTTCTTTTTTTTTACGGCTGCTTCTCTTTCTCTTTCTTCTCACCTCTTGTTTTTTCGTCCTAGCTACAAATTTATGAGGTGCAAGTGTCTTATGAAGTGTAATGCAAATGTTTTCCTTCCTTCCTTCCTTCCTTCCTTCCTTCCTTCGTGTACCCCTTATTCAGCGGGAACGAAAACAAAAAAAAGAATCAATCTTTCTCAATGAATAAAAAAGTCTGCTGTGGTGTGGTTTGTTTTTTTTGTTTCGTTCAATCTTACATAGTTTCTTCAAACACCATGTATACGTGTAATCATCTTGGTCTGAGTCTTTTGCGGGGAAAATGTGCGTCTATTCCTCATTGCATTTGTTTCTAGAATCCCATAAAAAAGAAAGAAAAAGCTGAAAGTAATGGTAACTATGTAGGTAGTCATACCCAAGATACACATGTCTATCCATTGTAACACCAATTTTTTTTTCGCTCCTCCTCCTACTGCTCTCATTTCTCTCGTCTCCCATATCGCACTCCCCCCCCCACCCTTTGATGTCACGCCACTGTACGGTTCTGCGCACGGGTTGGGAGCACCAAAGCAAATTCCAAGCGTGAATTGAGAGAGAGAGAGTGTGTGTGTGTGTTTGTCGGAAAGAAAGCTCCAAGAAAATCAATACGCTCATGACTTTAGAGTCGTAAGTACGTCTATTTTTGTTTTTTTTGGAATACTGTATCAAAACCAAAAGGAGAGAGAGAGAGAGAGAGAGAGAAGTGGAGGAAAACAGCCGAGAAGATCCGTTCGTAGTGTTGCTTAGTCATGACAAAGAATAATCAGGGAAGAAGGAGGAGGACCCAATATGTAACGCCGTATAATGCTGTGAAGGAAAAAAACACCCCAGGATAAATGCAGTTAGTGGAACAGAGTTTATGTGTGTGTGTGTGAGAGAGAGAGAGATTGCTGGTGGCTGGACTCTCCAACACATACACATACACATACTCTCTCTCTGTGTGTCTATGATATGAGTGTCGTTTCTCGGTCCAAAGATAAAGTCCATGTTAGTCGTGTCGTTACTCATTGGACAAGATAACATGATTTTGAGACGCGCTGGTGCTGTTCAGCGGTCGATCCAAGACCAATCTGGTTCAGCGAGGTAATCGGTTCCAGTCGCGAGGTCTGCAGCGAGATTGACAAAAGCGTCGCTGTCGGCATCCGAGTCGGAGTCGGAGTCGGTAGCTACATGCCGAGTGTCGTTTTTGTGTCTGGCTTTACGCAAACTCTCAATATCTTCTTGTACTGTTGTTGTAGGGTCTGCGAGGCGGTGGTGGGGTTTGGATGGTATACGTGGGCGTGATCTGTAGGAAGTGAATGGGCTTCGCTTCTCTGGTGGTGCTTTGTCTTTGGTCCTGCTGCTCTGTTCTTTTTTACTGTCGTCGCCAGCTGTGGAGGCGACCTCCGTGTTCTCCTCGACAGGTATTTCGCGGCCTAGTACGAGCAAACACAGGTCTTTGGTTGTGCTGTAGAGATTGGAGAGAGTTTCCACCTGCGAGCTAGAGAGGAGGAATCTCAGAGCCATGTTCAGGCCTAGAGCAGTCATGAAACAGCCAAATATTATGGCAGTCCTGATATCAGGGAGCATGTGTGGGTACGTGTCGAGTGTGAAGATTGCCGCTGAAGAGAGGTGCTCGAGCATCATCGACTTGACCAGATACATGGCTTCCTCTCTTGGATTTATGAGTGACGGCTCGGTCTCAGAACTGATGCTGCTGAGAAATGTGACGGCGGAAAGGAAGAGAAAG
The DNA here is from genome assembly GCF_000359705.1 of Exserohilum turcica Et28A. Classification (NCBI taxonomy): domain Eukaryota; kingdom Fungi; phylum Ascomycota; class Dothideomycetes; order Pleosporales; family Pleosporaceae; genus Exserohilum; species Exserohilum turcicum. Next base: position 1,419,117 of record NW_007359926.1, on the reverse strand, counting down.
AGTATCTTGGAGTAGGTTACCACGCATGATACTTTAGTGATGGCTGTACCAATGCGATCGAGAGTGGTGCCGAAAGCAAGCAGCTTGGTGTTCCGTTGTTCCAGATGCTTCAGGACTTCTGGTGAGACGCTTGGCTTGTCGTAATGCGTAACCAACTCTTCTGGGTAAAAGAGACGACAAGGCTGGTCTGGATTGCAATCCAGAGCGAATCCAAATGGAACTTCGGGTAGAATACGTTCGGAGACATAATCGTTGGTGGCGAAGTCGTCGGTGGTCGCGCTCTCAGTACGAAGAGAAGCATCTTCAGGTTCAGTGGGGCCAAAAAGACGACCCCAAACCCAGCCAAGCTTTTGCTTGACAAACCCAAGGGCTTCCGCGGCGATTTTACGGGCGCGATAGCTTACGCTTGCCCAATACGTCAAGACAGCCTCCTGTGGGGTTGGCTCTTCGTTCACGACCTGTGGTGCATACTGCAGTCTTCCACAGTTCTCCATTGTCCAGTCCATGACCTGCTCGCGGACGTCAGGATACCGGAAACCAAGACCGATGAGTTCGCGGTCTGCCTTCTTGAGCCCGCGAACAAGGCAGTCTTCGTAAGTCTCCATGAAATTTCGGCTCAGCTGACCAGAGAGAACACCATTCAGCCGGGCATAGACCACCTGCTCCTTGTGGAGGGCACTCGATTGCGCTTGAAGCTGGTCGTGTACTCGCTGGTACTCAGGCCACACCAGGTTGGAGACACTGACAACACTGATCTGAAAGGCTAAGAGAGTGGTAGTGAGATAGACCATGCAGGATGCGAGAAGCATGACGCGTGGACGCGCATGTTCAAGCTTGATGCTGAACGACTTGATCGACTTGCGCGGCTTGACTGTAGGGTGCTCTTCTTGGCGCGATGGGCTCCGATTGTAGGGACTATCCCGGTCTGCACGCGCCATGCTCCCGTCGGCGGTAAGCCCTATGCAAGGGCTGGGAGCTCTTGGGGTGGTTGATCTCGATATGGTCACTTTCCACGCAAGTTCTTAGTAGTGGAGGCTTTTGTAGTTGCCAAGAGTAGTGGGTGAGTTGTGAGCACGTGGCCTGTATTGTTCAATCAGTACTCGTCAATATGAGGCGCGTCAAGCCTGCGCGCATGCGACGAAATACTCGAGTATCACGGTTGAGGTCGAAGATGCGAACAGCACGTGGACTATCGGTAGTTTGCGCTAGAGAGGCGCGTGGTGAGCGGGTTGCGGTTTTGAGAAAGGAAATGATAAGATTAGGAGAGATGTTACAGGTCCAAGCGCATCGCGTTCGTGTATCCTACAACCACAGACACGGCGATGAACTGAATTGCTTGAGCTTGGTGGTGATGTTATGAAACTTAATAGGCGCAAGGCCGTCGCGGAACTGTGTGGGTCGGCCGAATAGGTAGCGAGCGTGCCCGCCAAAACTAGCTCCACCCGTTGTTTGCTATTTGCAGCGCGACAACGTCTCGGAAAACCGTGACGCGCTGTCCACGAGATTCTGTTGGAGCTGTCCAGAAAATTCGGTGGAACGTCAGAATTCGTGATGGGACGAAAACCGTACGTCTGACATGACCGGCTACGACTTCTTTCGCGTTGTCCTTTTGCGTGGTACCCTTCTAATGTCCTCGATGTCTGGTACCGCGCTTTCCACGTCTTCAGCTTTGGTCTGGTCAACATCTGCAACAATATTTTCCTCCTTGACTGTTACGCTGTTGTCAGATGCCTCCATCTTCACAGCGGCCTCCTCCTTGACTATAACACTGTTGTTAGGTGCCTCCTCCGCTATTGCGTCGTTAGATGCCTCTACCTTCACAACGGCCTCCACCTTGACTATGAAGCTGTTGCTGGGTGCCTCCTCCGCTACTGTGTCGTTGTCAGATGCCTCCACCTTTACAACAGCCTCCTTCTTGACTGTTACGTCGTTATCAGATGCTTCTTTCTTGACTAATCCATCGTTGTTAGGTGCCTCCTCCGCTATTGCGTCGTTGTTAAGTATCTCCACCTTGACGACGGCCTCCTTTTTGACCTTTGTACGCTTTGTTACGACTGCTGATGGACACAAGCCTCTGTCTGCCAGCTTGCAGTCACCGCATTTCCTGCCCACTGGGAGGCATATTGTCTGACCAAAGCCCACGAGTAGGTTGTTGATGTCGTGCCACTTGTCTTTGGGCAGCCATGATTCCAGCGCTGCACGCGTCTGTTCCGGCTGCTGTGTCTTGTGCCAGCCCCATAGGTTGGTGATGCGATGGACGTGTACGTCGACACCTATGCCCTCTGTCCGACCCCATGCAGCGCTCATTGTGAGATATGCCATCTTTGGCCCTACTCCTGGCAGTGACACGAGCCCTTCGATGGTGTCGGGTATATCCGAGTTCCATTTGTCCCTCAGGATTTCGGCAGTCTGCTTGATGTACTTGGTCTTGAGGTTGTGGAAGCCCACTTTGTTGATGAAGGCGTTCAGTTGGGTAGGCTCGAGCGCGAGGACGGATTCAAGGTTGAAGCCCTGGTATGTGTTAGCTGGATATTGATGTGGGGTCTTATGTGACGTGCTCCTGGCATCCGTTCTTGCATGCCGCGCATTACAGGTGCGGTGACGGTATCCTTGGTCTGGCTACTCAGCATCAGAGCTACGAGGGTCTGAAAGCGTTGATCTCGCGGTGTCATTTTTCTGTCCGCCAGGCTCTCACAGCCCATTGTATCCACTGGTGCTACATTCTCATTGCGCATCTCCCTTGTCAGCGCATATATCTCCTCCCAATTCGCAGGGGGCTCAATCTTGATGCTGCCATCGCTGTCCTTTATCTTTTTTGCCGGAGTACGACGCGCTTTCTTGACTTTGGTATCCTTTTTTGGCGATGCAAGTGCAGCGATTGATGCCTCTTGCTTTATGAGAACTGGCGCACCTTGCCCCCTTTTCCTCTTCTTCAGCGCTGGCTGCGCCTCATAGTCTGAATTGGAGTCTGATGGGGCGGAGCTCAGTTCAGAATCAGAATTAGCACTCGCACCCTTTTCAGCTTCCTGCTTGACAATGGGGGGGTTGATACTGGGCGCTGGTGCATTGGCGGCGGATCTGGTTTGCCGGAGGCTGCGCTGGGCGCGACTCGCAGCAACAATGCGGGAGGCGTCGCGAGAGATGCGTGAGGTCCGCATCGCGCGCAAGTGTATACCTTGGTGAACAATGCAGCGATTGGCGAAGCTGGCTGATCGTAATTAATGGCTGAACAGTGTTGGGAACATGGAGGAAACAGGGCGACTGTCATGACGCACACGCGGTCCCCTGAGACGTACAGCCAATGAAGGCAGAGCTGACTACACGCGACTGCGCGACAGCACGTGGGGGTTCTGCATATGGCTGCAGGCGAGACAGAACAGCAAGCCGTCAGCACACTCAACAACAACTTGGCTACGTGGCATTCCGTCTGGCTCGGTCCTGGGGCGGTATTTTATTTTTCATTTCGGACATGTTCTCTTCAACAGAATCACCCCGTGCTGCGGCAACACGGCAAACGAAGCCGACGGCCGGCGGCCGATATCACGACCCACCCGCGGAGAGATTGACGGTCATGGTTACATAGACATGCTGCCACTTGGACTGATTCGCGCCGATCGTGGCGGAGCAGCTGAGTGGGAGGGCTCAAGATGGGTGACTCTGCAGGCTCACGTTCTGCTACTCCTATCACGACCCAATGATTGTCGCAGACTAGCCGAGTGGGGAAAGTCTCGGAACTGCCCCTCTCGCCTTATAGAACAAGAAAAGCTGCCAAAAGCACATGGGTCGAGCAGACAAGGGCTGAAATTGCGAAATGTAGTAGAATGCAGTCTTGCCCGTGTGTGTATGTTACAGGGCTGCTGAGATGGGCACGCTTGGTCTGCCGTTTGCTTGGCCGTCAGGCGATTTTATTGCATCTTGAATAAAGATGTTGTGCGCTTCCTTCGCGGTGCGGCACATGCCCGCAGTAGCGTGGAATAAGAAAAAGGCCGAGGGCCATGGAAAGGCGCCGAGCTCGACGAGGACGGTATGCGTCTAACATGGAACACGCCTCATGACACATGTTCATGCTGCACTTTGGACTCTATACTGTGTGCGTAGCATGCTGCAGTCGCGATTGCACAGGTGGCGAGCATGTGCTATGCAACCAGCCGACTGGCTCATCTGCAGATGCCGCCCTGTCATGGCGGGCGAGTTGGTTGTGGGCGGCGCTCACGTGGCAGTGGGTGCGTCGCGTGGCGCGGTGTGGCGCTGGTGTGGCGCTACGAGGCAATGTGGCGGTGTGGCGGCGGATGGCGACGAAGGCGGCGAGGCTGGCATGTGCGCTAGGCCGGACGCGGCAACTCGGAAGAGACAGCCTGGTACAGCGATGTAAGACAGATGCAGCTCAACGTCATAGTACGGGGCTCAGGGCTCAGATCAGATCCACGCCGGTGCCAGTGCCACAGGCTTAATACTCCTTTGCCAGCAGAGACAGAGACAAGGCACAGAGGGAGGCTTTGCCGGCGTTGTGTTGGGCGCCGCCACGGTTCGCGCAAACAAGGCGCCTGGAGCCACAAAAGCAAAACAACGGGCCCCAGAGACGAGCACCCGGACCACACCCGCTGTCCAAAGCGTGCGCTGTGCTAGTCGAGACTGCATTCGTCCAGCGCCTGTTTGGCGCGAACAGCGGGCGGCTAGCTACCAGACCATGGACGCCAGTGACGTCGCCAAGCCCCCGAGCTACCGCGCATCAGGAATGCAAGGCTTGAAACACGTTGGCTACCCCAGTCGCCTGTGAATCCTTAAGTCCCTCCAATAACCCTCTCGCTGCTTCTGGACTTCACCTTGGTTTTTTGAACTTCTGCTACCCCACCAAATCTGGTGCCCTCGCCTTGCAACCGCACCTAGTAGCGGCTGCTCTCCTGAACTCGCCTGTCCATGGCCGCCCGCCACTGAGCGCAGGGATCACCCATTCACCAGTCCGCATCTCATAATACCACCTCGCCCGCTCCACCTCCACCTCCACCTCCACCCCCCCCCACACACACACACACACATACGACATCATGTCGGCCACAAGCAGCGCGGCGCAGTCCACAGGCACCACGGGCGCCGGCTCCGCCCAGCGAAGAGAAAACCAGAGCATTGAGAACTTCGCCGCCTCGCTATCTACTGCCACTGTCATTTTCGGCGCGCAGATTGCCATCTTCTTGATCCTCAGTGGCAACTGGAAGCTACACAAGACAAGGTCCCAACAGCTCAAAGACGACCAAAAGAATGGCGGAGTGTCGCGACAGAGCCTGTTCTACAAGATCTAGTATGCGACGCGCGCCTTGTTTGGCCCAACATGCACTGACAAAAAAACCAGTTATTACAAGACCGCCTTTGTGCCTGTCGCAAAGCGCATTGCAGCCCCCGTGACCGCAATCGAGTCGTTCAAGAAAGTCTTCACAATCAGCGACTCCGAGCTCATTCGCGTTGCCGGTGTCGATGGCTACCTCTTCCTCCAATACCTGCAGCTTCTGCTCCGTATCTTTATCCCCATGGCTCTTGTTATTCTGCCCATCCTCCTGCCTCTGAACCGGATGGGCGATGTCGACGACGTGTCTGGCTTGGATTCGTTCGCATGGCCCAACGTGGGCGTACCAGGGAAACACAATCGACTTGTTGCGCATCTGATTCTTGCCGTCTTGGTGATTTGTTGGGTCTGTTTCAACTTTTACCTGGCGCTTAGGCAGTTCGTCCGCCTGAGGCAGTCTGTCCTCACACGACCAGACCATCGCATCCGAGCTTCTGCTACCACTATTCTTGTCCAGAGCATTCCTAAGAAGTGGCTCACTGTCGCAGCTCTTGATGCACTCTACGACGTCTTCCCCGGCGGTATCAAGGATATCTGGATCAACCGCGACTATGACGAACTCATGGAAAAAGTCGAGGAGCGAACCAAGATAGCGCGAGCCCTTGAAGCTGCCGAGACAAACCTGATTATCGAATGCACAAAGAAACACAAGAAGATGGAAGAAAAAGCAGCAAAGGAGGCAGGCGAGAAGAAAAAGTCAAAGAAGGAAAGGAAACAGGACGAAGCCATACGGAATGATGCTATCAACCGAGAGACTGACGACCATGGTGTGGATGCCGGTAACCCTCACGAGATCGAGCAGCAGCTCCAGAGTGTTCTCGCCGAGTCGGGTTCATCTTCCTCTTCCTCTTCATCATCGCGATCTTCTTCTCCCAGTCGCAAGCGCGGCCTCATACCCATTCCTTTGCTGGGTGAGGGAATACATGCAGTCGGTGAGGGTTTCCGCGGGGTCGACCGTTTTAACAAAAAGGTTTACGGCAATGTACGCGGTGTTTTCAGGTCAAAGAGTCGCCGCGCACAGCCCACGGATCTCTCGCTAGAACAAACCCCTCTGGACGGGTCAGATGACATTGCGCCGTCTTCGCCAACTTCAGCAGAGTACCAACAGAGAGGTGCAAGCAGCGACACTCAAACCCCCCTCGCAAACAAAGAAAGCTACTTTTCTGATGACCGTCCATCCGACCCCAACTCTCCCGCCAAGGATATGAAAGCGCCTGCTGCCGAGGCTGACGACGAAGACAACCCCCCTGCCAAGGTTGGGTGGAAACAGCCTTTCAAGAAAACAAAGGCTATATACATTGGACAGGGTGACTTTGTTAGTCCTAAGCCATTCAAGAACAACGACGAACTGCCTATGGAAGTCAAAGACGCCGACAAAGTCAAGTACGACACGACTGGATTGTGGGACGAATCTCTCGAAGAAGACGGCGAAGACGCTATCTGGAGGAAGTACATCAAGCCAGGCGACCGAGATACCATGCGCTTACCGTTGTTCAAATGGTCATGGTGGCCTTCTCTTCCGTTGATTGGCAGGAAGGTAGACACGATATACTACAGCCGCAAAGAACTTGCTCGCCTCAACGCCGAAATTGCAGACGACCAAGCTCATCCAGAACGGTTTCCTCTGATGAACTCTGCCTTTATCCAATTCAACCATCAAGTTGCGGCGCATATGGCCTGTCAGTCTCTAAGTCACCACATTCCCAGGCAGATGAATCCGCGAACTGTCGAAGTCAATCCAAACTATGTACTTTGGGAAAATCTTACAATGAAATGGTGGGAGCGTTATCTGCGCTTCTTTGGTGTCGTTCTTCTCATCGTTGGACTGGTCATCTTCTGGGGTATTCCTGTTACCTTTACGGGAGCCTTGTCGCAGATCGACACCCTTACCACCTTACTGCCATGGCTGGGATTCATTAATAAGCTCCCTGACTGGGTGGTGAGCTTCGTGCAGGGTGTGTTGCCCCCTGCATTCTTGGCTATCCTGTTCGCCGTCCTGCCTCTCGTCCTACGCTTCCTGGCTGGACTCACTGGTACAACAACACTTGGCGAGCGCGAGTTGCTTGTCCAAAACTTCTACTTTGCCTTCGTCTTCGTCCAACTGTTCCTTGTTGTATCCATTTCGACGGGTATTACGACAGCGATAGACGACCTGCTTAATGACCCTCTGAGTGTTCCTCAGACCCTGGCTAAAAACCTGCCCAAAGCTGCCAACTACTTCTTTTCTTACATGATTCTGCAAGCACTCAGTATCAGTTCTGGAACTTTGCTCCAGATTGGCGCCGTGGTCATCATCATTTTCCTCCGCTTCATGGACACGACTCCTCGCGAGAAGGTGTCAAGGGTGCTGCAAAGACCGGGAATCAACTGGGGTACTATGATACCTGTGTACACCAATTTTGGTGCAATCGGTGAGTCTGCCTTTTTGCCTGCTGCGCGCATCCTCTAACAATCTATAGGTTTAATCTACTCGGTCGTGGCACCTTTGATCTTGATCATGATGTTGATTACGTTTTGCCTCTTCTGGTTCACCTACCGATACCAGATGATTTATGTCAGTTACGCTAAGGCCGAGACTAACGGTCTCATCTTCCCCAAGGCTGTGAACCAGCTGTTTACCGGACTGTATTTCCTCGAGCTTTGTCTCGTGGGCTTGTTCTTCCTCCAGGAAGACGAAGCCGGCAATCAGTCCTGCTTCCCTCACGCCATCGTCATGATCATTATGCTCATCTTTACTGCACTCTTCCAGATGGTGCTCAACAGAGCGTTCGGGCCACTGTTCACATACCTTCCAATAACGTTTGAAGATGAGGCAGTGGAGAGAGATGCGGAGTGGGAACGAGCGCAGGCCAGTCGTTGGAAACAGGCCGACGAGCATACGTCGCTCACCGCTCAAGAAGATGCACAGTTGACATCCGAGGAACGCGAACAAGCCGATTCGGACGAGCAAACACCTGCTCGAAACATGAAACGCAGTGAATCGTCCCAGGACCCGGAATCGTACGAATTAAGCACCATGGATAGTAGGTTCGGTCGATCACCAAGGCCGAGTGCCGCCGGCCGCAATAACAGTTGGGCCAAGAGCTCACGCGGCGGTTCCAAACATAAGAAGAAACAAAAGCACAAAGACCCCTTGGACGTCATCACCCACACCCTTAGGAAAGGCCTCGACGATGTCGCCAAGCCTATGCGTGACGCCGAAGCACAAGTCCTCCCTGCCGGCAATCTCTTTGATGAGGTAGACGATGAGCTCGCCGACATTGAACCCGAAGCCCGACAGAAGCTGATTAAGCGGTCTTTCCAACACCCTGCTACACGCGCCATTCAACCCGCAGTCTGGATACCGCACGACGAGCTGGGCGTTGCCAGGGATGAGATTGAGCGCACCAGTGCCTTTACTAAGCGTGTATGGATCACGAGTGTGAACGCGCGCCTGGACGCCAGTGGCAATGTCATCTACAAGGGATTACCGCCGGATCGGGATCCTTTTGAGAACATTGAGGTCTAAACTTCATTCTTTTTAACGCGCAAACTACTTTTTTAATATGACGGTCCGCCACACAGAGAGAGAGATATAGATGGAATCTGCGCATGTGTCTATATTTTGTCGATTTTTTTTCCCACCGTACCCTGCATAGCGTGGCGTGGCACTCGTTTAGACTCCATCTCTTTGTTATATTCATGATGCACCCTATAGACTAGGGGATTCTTTCCCCCATTTGCATACTTTCTTGGTACATAGGCATCTCCATAGCTTCCTGGTCACACCTCTGGCCTGCGAACAAACATACCCACTCAATACTACAAAGTACACACAATTTGATCATAATTTGTCTCATTAGAATGTGATGGCTTGATAACAAGTACTACGTATTTAACCATCTCCAAACAACGAATCCATATCATCGTCCTCCTCTGGAGCAGGACCCGAAGTCTCTGCTGCTTCCTCACCATCCAACGCTTCCAGCACAAGTTCCATCATGGCAGCCATATCGTCGTCATCATTACCCGCCACCTGCTGCTCCGGAACTGGCTCCACCTCCTCTAGAGCAGGACTCGAAGTCTCTGCGTTCTCGTCACAATCCAAAAATTCTCGCATAAGTGCCTCCATGGCAGCCGTATCGTCATCCTCATTACGCGCCACCTGTTTCTGCGGAACTGGCTCCACCTCCTCCTCCTGCTGCTGCTGCTGCTGCTGTTCCAGCGGTGTTTCCTATTCACCGCCCATCAGCACATCCATCTGCGCCTCCACCGCAGCGTCAATCTCGCTGTCGCTCATGCCGAAGTAATTTGACGGCTTGCTACTTTCAGTAGTAGCTGGCCGGTAGCCGACAGCGGGGGCGTAGCCTGCATAGAGGTCTACTTGTGGTTGTGTAGGAAGAAAAGAAGAAGACGAAGAAGAAGAAACAGGCAAAGAAGGCAAAACAGCAGGTAAAGACGAAGAAGACGAAGAAGAAGAAGAAGAACCAGACACAACAGCAGGTACACCAGAAAACGAAGCAGAACCCAAACGAGACGAAGAAGCACGATCAAAAACAGGGGGTTCCTGTTGCACAGGCGCAACCACAGGCTCTGGTGTCCCCGCCCCAGAAGCCAAAGCACTACTACGCTTACGCGTTTTACGACTACGAAGCTCGCGCTTCGTTAGAAGGCCCTTGGACGCGTTTGTGGGACGGCCGGGCTTTCTTCTCGGTGGCAGCACGACCGTCTTGGCCGGGATTTGCATCCCGGGATTCATGCTGGTTTCGGGCGCCGCTGCGTTTGGCCTTGCGGTGAGTTGGCGGTTCTGCGGCGGCGTGATAGCGGGCGTGACGAGGTGGCTCCGTTGAGCCGAAGAGCCTTGCTGTTGTTGTTGTTGTTGTGGTTGCAGTTGTAGTTGTGGTGGTGGTGGTGGTGGGAATACAGCGGGAGGAGGAGCGAACTGTGAAGAGGGAAAGGAGAGAGGGAAGAAGTTTTGTTGTTGTGGAGGGATGGCGAAGGGAGGTTGAGCGGGAATGTAAGAAAAGGGATTTATGGCTTCGTTGCCATAGGTAGAGGAGAAGGGCTGTGGCATGCCCATTTGTGTAGGGAGAGGGAATAGAGCAACTTGTTGCTGCTGCTGCTGCTGCTGCCGCCGCTGTGGGAGGGCCAGACCGGTGATGTTGATCGGTTGGCATGCATCTGGAGAGGCGATGTAGCCGTTGAAGACTTGGGCTCGGTAAGGAAACATGTTGGTGGCTTTGGTGGTTGATAAAGAAGCTTGATGTGATGGATATAGAGAAGCTTTATGAATCTAGTGATTCAGATATTGATGTGAAGTGAAGTGAAGTGATGAAGAGGAATCAAGGAGACGGATAGAATGCATACATCTTATACAAGAGGATACAACCATAATCCCATTGTATCCATGGTTAACTTTCAGCCAATTTAAAATTAGATGGTAAAACTGTTCAATGAGAATGAAGAGAGTTCTGCGCGGTGACTCGAACCTGTGCATTTTGCACTCCAGGCCAATGAGGCTGACAGGATTACCTATTGTTTTTAAAGCATTACAAAAACTTTTCAGGTGTCAACGCTCTACGCCAATCTCCTGTGACGAGGTAACAGCCCATGGAAGAACCAGAAGCCTCTGGAATCAAGCTTACGACCCAACACACTGACGTCCCTTGGTAGAGCACGGATTTCCTCTTCCTTGACTAGCTCACAGACCCATTTGCCAAATTGCAGTTGGGTCTCCTGCTCCTCTTTGGACATGGAAGACTCAAGCGTACAGCTGAAACTCAGGATGAGGTCGTACCAGTCGTAGACGCGCATGTCACCGATAATCCAGCGCTTTCCCGGCGTAAAGTTCTGATGCGTAGCAATTATCGCACGCGCAACATCTTCGCCGTGAACGAAATGAACAGCCCCGCGCTTCTTGATGTCCTCTTTCGATTGGGCGATGCGGGGCAGCCACCTTGACGGAATGCGTTCACCGCCGTACAGTCCCGACAGACACAAAACGCAACCATGGAGCGCTCGCAATTCGTCCTCAGCAATGGCACGGCTGTCCTCCTTATCATAGGGCGAGTCATCATCGCTCCAGTCATTGGGCAGCTTGTTGTAGATACCAATCTGGCCAAGTTGAATCCAATTATTCCTCGCGCCGTGAACGGAGCGATAGAGGCCGATAATCGCTTTGGACTGTCCGTGACCCCGTAGCGGAAAAGTGATCAGCACCGTTTTGGCAGCAGGGAGGCGCTTGTAGGGTTCCGCATCGCCGGACTCGGGGTCAAATTGAAACGGGATGGTAGCATCTCTTCCTGTGGTGGTAGTGGCCGCATATGTAATGTCCGTGTCGCCCAACTGCGGAATCAGAAATGTGGACGTCCAGCCGGCGCCAAGGATCAAAAGGTCCACCTCTTTCATTTGCTGGCGTAGCATTTATCAGGCTTGTTGTTGCGCGTATGGAGTTTTGCACCCGGGACGTAGTTAGGCTGTAATTCAGGGTCGACCAGGGTTCTCGTCTTGTCGATGCTGCTGGCGCTGTGGTTGACACAAGGGCGAGGTCGTGACGTGCTCCCCCACTTAGATTCTGCACAGGCCACCTGTTCTGACCGTACACCCTATCCTTCGCCTTGGCTAATGGACGCAGGGGTATCAACATTGCGACCAGAAATCGTTTTCTCTGGCTTCGAGAGGCATGCAGTTTCGAGGTGTCTACGATGCTGATCGCTAGCAACAAGCAGATTACCAATGACAATCGCCTATATTGTCCGCCTCTGCAACGCAGACCGGTCACATGCTCTCCAGATTAGAATCCTGTCGCGCCTGATTTGATGGTATTGGAATTAAGCACGGTATATTTGTCTGTAATGTATGCGAACGTATTGGAAGGCCGGACGCTACAGCGCTCACTGACTCACTGACTCAAATCTAAGGCTGAGCCACACACTACGCCTGCTTCATGACTAGTGGAACCAAGGAGATATCCATCTGTCTACTAATTATCTCGTCTGGTACTCTCAAAGCCAGATGTGACGTTGTCTTGCTAACATTCAATGCTCATTGCAGGATGCACGTCTGCGTGTCCCAATTAGGCAAAGCCTGGTTTCGACGCGTCGCGCTTCCAATTCATCCCCGCAATCCGAACTCCCCAATGACATCCCACCCAGCACTTCTACAATGAGTCAATATGCCCCCGTTCGTGGATCAAAGCAAGCCACGATTGTTGAGCAGAAGCAGCATTTCCTCCAGACCAGGAAACACATCTTGTCGCGTGGAATACCGCCATCCGAACGGCTGCGTACGCTTGCGCAAGATGGCGGCATAGAACTCAGCGTTATGAAGGGGGTGCTGGATAAAGGTATAGCTTCATTGAAATGAAAGATGCTAGAAAAGCTAAATCAAGTCTAGTCAACCGCGACCTCAAACGGCACTCACGGTCAGTCTACAGCCGCCAAATGATTGAGCACGTTGTGGAGCAAATAGACACCTTGTACTGGGACTCGGGCGCACAGCCCGTCGACGACCACGAAGATGACCAAATCGCATCCGACATCCACGAAGACGATGCGAACGCGCTGTATCAAGACGCCGATCTCACTCTCGACGAGAACATTGCCAAACTGTCCCCCACATGGCATGGCCGCGATAGCAACGACCAAATAACCCAAGACGAATACCTCTCCTCTGTCTCGCGCTTGCAGGAACTATCTGCCCAGCGGCAGACGCTACAGAACAAACTCAACACATACCGCACACTGTTATCGCTGCTGGAGCCATATCGCCAGCCCAAGGAGAGCATACAGCCAAATTTGGCGTGGAAAGATGCCCCGCTAGCTCCAGAACTAGCAAAGACTCGGACATTGGCCATACGCGTTGCAGCGAGGGTCGAGGAGAAGTTTGGCAATGTACAGGTGCCTGCGACCGCCGAGGATGATGAGGATGTAGAAATGGACGGACTTGAAAACCAGGGACAGAAAAAAGTGGACAAGGTATTGGCGAGTTGGTAGTCAACGGGTCCTTTGAGGGCGTGGATTTTGGCGTTTGGATATGATACCCCGTTTTTGCATTAAACAGAATTCTGCATCATTTCCTCCTGGCTCTATTGTCTATTGTATGCATCTTGACCACTAGCTTATAGATGAAGATAGTGAGTGACTCGTGTGCTTTCTATGCAAGCTTAACAGCTCTCACATTCAGCCTTGGCAAAATGACGACATGCGCTGTTCTTCTGGCAATGCTGAGTCTTTGTCAATGCAATGTCCAGGTACCAAATTCGCCTGCCGTATCAGTACTGCAATCCATAATCGACGCCGCCGATCACGAAGGATGTTGCAAATGCAGATGCGTAGATGACGATGGAGGCTGCTATTGGTTCAGACGGGAGCGGCTCTCACGCGGCGCGAGATCCGCCACTAGCTTGCGCAAGGGTCCGCGCCCATTTGACACCCAACTCCATCCCATGAACACTCCCCAACACTAGCCATGATTATCATTCTCGTCATTGCGTTGATTATCGGTTTCGTATCTCTCACATATTCTCTCACCACTTCCCTCTTCTTCCAGAGCACAAAGAATGCTGGCAAAGGAAAAAGGCCACCAACCATCCCGTATCTGGTCCCCGGCATCTTCCATACTTTTAGCATAGCCTTCGAAGGCCCACCGAAGTTCTTTGCAAGGCTGATGTAAGACCGCCTATTTGGTTTTATTAAGACAAATACTGATGTACACTAGCAAGGAGTTTGGCAGCTTTGCCCCATTCACTGTAAAGGCGGGATTGCGGACCTTTGTTGTCCTCAGGGATCCCCGACATATCAGGGTAGCTGCACAAGCATTGGCACTACCGGAACGCAATTCCATCGTGAGACACGAGTACGAAGATGTCTTCAAAGCCCCTGCCAGCTCTCGCACAAATGATTCCAAGTCGGAAAAATACAACGACAAAGCCAATCATGCTCGCAAAGTATCGATCCAAAAGTACTTGACTGGTGCCTCATTACCAAATCTAGGCGAGCTCTATGCCTCGAGGCTTTCCAGCAGCATGAACGACAAAATGTTCCAATTTGGCACCTGGACACAGCTAGAAGACTCCTGGTCATTTTTCCAGCAAGTTCTCACTAGATGCATGGTAGAAACACTGCTTGGTTCCACATTCTTCCGACAGTATCCCAAATTCGTAAAAGAATACTGGGTTTTCGAAGATTCCCTGCAAAGCTACGTACCGGGGATTTCAGGACTGCTCGACTTGAGTGCATACGAAAAGCCACGCGATACATTACTCCAAGGCTTGGAGAAATGGATCCGAACAAATCATGCTGGGAAGGAATTCGCCAAAGTCGAGAGCAACGACCCAGATTGGGACCAAGAGAAGGGGTCCAAGTTTGTTCAAGAATTCGACAGTCTCTTCTCGGAGTTTTCATCCGAAGAATCGCGAGCGGTCGAGTTGCTGCAGCTTATATATTGGTGCGTATTAAGAGATCATTACATATGTAAGAAGCAGGGGTGGTTATGCTAACTGTACATGCAGTTCAATTACAGACATCATACCAATGACAATCTGGTCCATTATTGAAATTTTGCGCAACCCCGAAGTGGCCAAACAATTCACCGACATTGCCTCCAAGCATCGTTCGGAAAAGGCCGGTTCTTATGGGATCATGGACATCACGGCTTTGCCTTTCATCAAATCCATGCAACATGAGATCAGCCGCTTCCGTATGGCGAATTATATGGTGTATCCTCCCAAAGGTCATGATATTTTGCTGGACGACGAATACATACTCCCTAAAGGTAGCGCGCCAATCGCATTCTCACACGACGTTGCATTGAACATGCAACCGTGGGACAAAGCTCGATCCCGCGCCCTAGATCGACCATTGATAAAGTTCTGGGCAGAAAGGTTCCTTGTCCCAGACAGGCAAAAGAAAAGGGGCGGCCTCGGATCGGGCGAGTTTAGTTTGGAAGGTCTTGAGCTATTGACTCCCGCCTTTGGTGGCCACCAAAACCTTGGGCTGGGAAGAGAGTACGCAGAAGTCATGCAGATTGCGGCTTTGGCTGTTTTGTGGAACGAGTTCGAGATCCAGCTCTGCGATCCAGAGTTCACAGATGCGGTTATGCCACCAATGCTGGAGATTGCTTTCGGTACGCTCAAACCACAGCATACGGTAGAGGTGCGTATACGCAAGCGTAAGTCGAACACGGAGAATTGAGGTCCTTATCTCCCTGAATTGTGAGGAGAGAGTTAAAAAGAGGCACGTATAGTGATTGCCTGTCTTCGTGTGCACTTCATGATGGTCATTTGTACAACTCCACACCATTGTGATCCATTCTTTCACTGTAATCACATCTTAGTATTCTTCAAATCAAAAGCAAAAATACGGTATTTGGGTCATATGTTCGTTCATGTTTGTGTACATCCAGATGTAACTCAAACTTGTTCTGGTGAGCACGACCTGTGATCCCGTGACACCCCTCCACTCCCCTCATTCCCTCATGTCCACCCCAAACCAACCTCCATGCTCAAACCGCCTCTTAAGGTGGAGAGATCCTAGGCTTTCGCGCCTCGAACCGCATTAATCTTCTCAATCAAAAACTCACCAGCCTCAGCTGCATCACGCCCATAGCTAAGATGAGGCAGCAACACAGCCGCAGCCAAGTTCCCGTCACACACAGTATCGCGAACAGCACCACCGCAGAAGATCTTGAGCTTGTCACGGGGGAACCTGGGAATCTGCTGGTTATCAGCGCGAGCCTGAGTGTCGCCAAAAGTGACGACGCCTGCAATCTGGTTCTTGACGGCATCAGAAAGGTCCTCGATTGCACGGTGGTTTACGGCTGCGCCTTGTCTGTCGTATTGTGTTAGTGGTGTAGACGAGAGAAATAGGGACGGGGGGGGGATGTTCATAAAAAAAGGACGTACGAGTATCCGCCGCATACGATAATGGCTGAAGGACACTGCCGATTCACGTCCTCAAGCACGTCGCGCATCATACGCTCGGACACGAGGTCCGTGCCGCCGGGGAGGTAGTTGGTCGAGAGTAGAGCAGCATAATCGATGCCTTCAATGGCGAGGTCGCTACCGTATTCCCGGCGGAGCTCGTCGCCCAGAGGCTGGCCAATGATGGTGCCCTAAGTAGTTCATGTGTTAGATGGAGATACACCATACATACATACAACAACCCCTGGTGGTTTCTTTCCTTTTTACTTTTTCGAGTAAAGAGGAACTTGTGTACTGACCATGTTGCCGGCCTCTGTGGACCCGCGTGCCCAGACGAAAATCACGTCTCTGCATCCGCCGCCAATGGCGCGCGAGAATTCGTTTTCCGTCAGGCTCGTGCGGTTGAGGAGTTGGCGGGGTGCGAGTTCGAGGGACGCGGAGGCCGGGATGGCGACTGGAGTGGCGGACGAGGCGATTGCCAGAGCGAAGATGGAGAGTAGTTTCATTGCGATTTTGAAGATTGCAGTGAAGAGAAATTGGGTTTGATTGAGGTAAGAGGGATTGTAGGTTGCAAGATTGGTAGTGAGCGGATGATGGGAAGAGGTGCTTGGAAGTGAAGCTTGCTGAGTAGAAAAAGGGGGTTCCAAACGTTGATTCTTATACAGGAGGTTTCATGCAGGACCTTCAGATCACGTACTCCTTTCTTTCTCGTTAGAAGTGGAGGTGCTGGTCTCATGGTGGGTAGCATTGACAATGGCCATGTCGACAACCCGACTGATGCTATGAACCTCAGCCGAGGCATTGAGGTGGTCTTACTAGGAACTGTCCAATTAGCTGTACATGCCATAAGGTAGGCTCTGCCAGCCAAGGCCATAGATATTACACCAAGACATAGAATGCTGTCTAGGAGTGGTGCTTTGGTGTTTTGAATGACCTCTTGGACCAAGACTGAGCAAGATTAAAGGCCTAGTCTGCAAAACAGCTTGTGTAACCATATGGCCTTGGAAGCCCCAAAACACCAATGAATACACATAGAGAAAATAATCGCCTCGGTACAACGACGTTTGGCATCGCGTGATTCTGGAAAAGACGGCTACGATGTGAAACTTTGCTGTATAGGGGACCATGGCCTTACAACGACGCCTTTTTGGGAGCCATGCTGTAGGATGGAAATACGGGATAAATACACAGTTTTGGAGCTCACTTCTTTAAATGGTGTAGTATGTGGTGATCGCTTTGAGAGTCAGAATACTTACATTGCTAGTTACTGGGGAACTTGCAGACAGAGTTAGTGTTAGTGACAGAAGACACCTGATTGGCAGATCCCGCTTCTCACGGGGCGTTTAGACGAAAATCAACCCGTGACAAGTCGGAGAATAGCGCGGATCTTGTGTGTGGAATGTTTGGCACGTCGCTTGTTCCCTAGGGCAGACCCGCTATTACCGGTATATGCGTCCGCGGTGGAGCAAGGATCTACAGTACATACATATCTGTCCGTTGCCCAGTACGTACCAAGAATTTAGCAGCAAATTTTTACTGCTCCAGACTGATAAATCCGTGCGTTGGTTTCTTCATCATCGAACTAACGCATCATGCCAGTCCTTTACACATTCAACCTAACAAACTAAAAACGAGAACCACCAGTCTCGCAAGATACATCCCCTCTAGTTCTCCAGTACATCACAGTCGTGCCTCGGCAGAAAAGAGCAGAAGAAAAATGTATTAATCTCCCCTAAGGGGACAATGTGGCTTGGTGCAGATGATCCCAACACTACCACCCTTGTTTACGCTGCCGCAAAGTTGCCGAGGTCCGTTCTACGCGCGACCTCGAACGCATTTCTCTCGCGACACTCAGACGTAGGCCAAGTAGACCTCTGGCATGATGTTTCGACAATCTAGAGATTTCAGTTCACACGGCAGAGAAGTTATAAGGACGGGCGTTTGTGCTCGTCTTGCAGAGAACACTGCATCAAATTTTATGTGAGGAGAAGCAAATAACAATACTACACAGACACCATGTACTCCCTCTTTATTAGTACTCCTTTGCTGGCTCTCGCCTTCCTCCCATTTTGCTCTGCCCAAGAGCAATGTCCCGAGATTCCAGAGAATGATGTCGAGATGGGACAGCCTGTGCCAGTCGTACCGAGCGATATTCCCAAAGGATGTTCCGATTTTGAAATTCTGGTTGGTAAGTTCTACGTGGATATACTCGCCTCTGCGTCTTCTCTTTTTGTGTGTGTGTGTGTGTAATACTAAAAGAGATACGCCAGCTCGAGGAACCAGCGAGCCCAGTTTCCCTAAATTCGGCGTCATCGTTGGCGACCCTGTTGTGAGCAATGTCTCAGCACAATTGCCTGGAGTGCACGGCTATCCTGTCCAGGTACGTTGATACATAACACCTGGGTTTACTGACTGATCTTATTTTCTAATGTGAATTTTCTTTGCTAGTATCCGGCTAGTTCTCAGATCATCTCTGGCGGAAGACAAGGTACGCAGGACATTGTTCAGCGGTTGACTTCCCAGTCTTCTGCCTGTCCCAACCAGACTTTCTCTCTAGTCGGGTACTCGCAAGGCGCAAGTATCATGCACCGAGCCGCAGCTCAACTCCCTACATCTTTGTTTCCCAAGATCAAATCGGTTGTGATGTTCGGCGACCCTAATCTCAGGCTGGGTGAAGTGGGAGACGAGTTCCCAGAGGGGCTGCAAGCAAAGGTGTTACAGGTTTGTGCGAAGGGCGATCCTGTAAGTTTTTTTTTCACCTATGTAATGCTCGTTGCGAGTTGTTTGGAGAGAGAGTGGACTGACATTTTCAATCAGGTTTGCGACTCTGGATCCTGCCAGTACTACCATTTGACTTATGTTCTTCCTCAATACATGGAGGGTGCTGTGATGTTCATTGTCAGGGCTTTCAAAGGAGAACGCCTCTAGAAAGGTGGGTGGCTGAGTTTAGGAAAAGGGGTATTAACGCTTTGTACTATATCAGACTGTCTAAGCACGAACATGTTGCCAAATCAATGCCAATCTATTTTACAAGATGCACCCTTTTGTTTTTCTAAATACAGCTCATCCCGTAGCGTATTTGCATAGTTTCTGTACACTAATGCCAGTCTTACAAGTCTTACTGCATTGCCAAAGCCACTCCACCCACCCCATGCTATTGGGCCAGCTTGGGTAAGCACCTTGCATTCTCACCAGCACGACACATCGGTCTAATCCAGATCCACGAATACCACTTCGCTTGTGCTTGTGCGTGTTTGGGGTCTGCGCCACCCACTTTTCGTGCGGCAGAATGCTAATACCCAGACGCCTACCTATTGGTACAACAGGCATTTCGGCGTTAAGGCGACCCCGGTGGCCTTGGCTGGCAAAACGTACGTCATTTTTACCGCATGTAATCAAGATCTCGCACGATCTACCGCAATCGGAGCTTGGGGCTTGAACGCGCAAGCCGCGGCTGGGGCTGCAGGTGCAAGGAGTCTTGTGCACAGCGGAGTTAAGGGCTTACTTACCTATCTCCAAGTGTGTTGCTTGCTGACGACCGATGCAGAGAGAGTCTTCGAATGACGCCTGGTGGGGATAACAGTTGGTTACAGTGTTAGTTCATCACCGACATGGCTACACTTGAGCCACCCTCTTTCAACTCAAAGCTCACAAGTCTTTTCAGAACAAGAAGCAGAAGAAACAGTGGCATAGACAGAAGGAGAGTGTTGTGTTTTACAGCACCAAGTGATAGTCTATACAATAATGTCACGGGTTCAGGCACTCCAGAATATCAAACATCCTCGAACCATTGATGCTCCAATGCTTCTTGAGCCGTCATCCGCCTCTTAGGGTCCAAGTTCCTCAAGCGCAAGACCAGATCCATAAAGACCATATCCTCAACCTCGGGCCAATTCCCAAACTGTTTGTAACCGATTTGTGGCTCCCACCGATCCGTCCACAGCATTCTCAGGATCATTCTACTGAATGAGTCGTCGCCGAGGTGCATCTCCAAACCCGCTATTGCATCCTCGTCTCCAAAATACGAGACTTGGCGCTGCAGGTGAATGAGGTCAGGTAGCACGCCCTGTGCTATGCGCGTCTCGAAATCAGCATCTGGGGCAAATATCGCACGACCGAGAACGGCATATGTACACTAGTAGCATTCAGTAACTAGTACGGGGGATTGTGGGGTGTATAAGGACTTACGACGACGCCAAAGGAGAACATGTCTGTTGGCTTGTTGAGTTTGCTTTTGAGAAATGCCTCGGGACTACGCCAGTTTGCGTTGCCTGCAAGCATTCCTTGGATATACCTGCCATTGGGGAGGTAGGCCGCGTTGTCAAGGTCAGTAAGTCGAACCGTGTTAATTACGACTTCTTTCTTGTCTTCATGGTAGTCAACCATGATGTTGTCTGCCTTGATATCTGACACTTGTCAGCCTTCGGAACTATATGTTTTGTGAAGAGTCCCATCACCTAGGTGTACAATATCTTGGCTGTGCAACTCAGCTAGTCCCGTCAGACTATCTTTCAGAATCTTCTTTGTATTTTGCATGGAAACCTTTCTCTTCACAAGGCTTAAGAGGTCTTCTTTCAATTATCGAAATACGAAGATCCGCTCATTGGGGATCATGTCCACGGGCAGTCGTGTAAAGGGACTATCGCGGACATTGGGCCGAATCTCCTTGTCGAAATGGTTGAATATGAGCTTGGGAATGGTTTTCAAGATAAATTGATCGCACCCGCTCCTAAAGAAAGTTAGTTCGCACCCCAAAAAATGCTTTGGTTAGTAGTTACGTTGCCAGCCAAACATGTCCAAAGTGTTCTTTTGTCTGGAGAAGCTGCTTGTAACGATATCGAACTCCTGTAGCTCCAACCATGTCTTTAGGAACAGCTGCCATCCTGGCGGTGCTACTGCGAAACATAATTTTTTGTAGACTGTGCTCAGAATGCTCATAATAAAAATTGCAACTGTAGGCCTGAGAGGTGATGTACTAGCGGATGGTTGAATGGTATTTTGGCTTGGCGAGTAAGGAAGTGTCACAAGGGTAGTTGAAGCGCCAAGAGTCTTCGTGCACTTTGCCAAAATGTGTACTTACCGTCCAAACCGCTTGCAGCAGTTTGCTTTGGCGAGTTCATTTCAGACTTAGCTCTATGCCATCTCCCTTCTATGCTATGTTTTTTTGTTGATCTATGTTTCAGAGGATCCATATTTCTTACATCTATGAGGTACGGATGGCAAAAGAGAGCAGGAAATTCTATTACTGAGAAAAGAGATCAGATGTATTTGACATGCATAAAGGGAAATGCACTAAAGCATTGAGCAAAACTTGCTTAGATGCAAGAACGAAGGTATTTCGGTCTAAGTAGATAGAATGAAAAGGGTATTAATCGCTTGACCATGCCGCTCGCGATGAGTGTGCCCCAAATGATCTCATGTCAAGGTACGCCATGCGCCACGCTGAAAGATGAATGCTGAGGGTCCCGAGTATTACAGATGAAAAGATGCTAGATGAAAGTTAAAGCTCAAAGTTATCAAGCCAGTGCTGAGTGACGATTTTGCCCTCGTTGAAAGTTTTCTTGTTCATGCGAACAATGATGGCGGCGTGCGAGTGTCGGTGGTTGTGGATGTGAACTGGGTGTTTCTTGAAGCCAACATTGTTTAGCGCCTCGATCATTTTGAATTGTGCCGGCGTGAGGGCTAGGGTCGGGAATTTCAGAGTCGCTCCGTCTTTTTGCTCTTGGATGGAATCGCCTTCGACATCACAATACTTCTTCTGTACCATTCCGTTGGCTGAATGCTGTTTTGACGACATGGCGGCTTCGTCGCTGCTGCTCAAATACTCCTGCTCATGTGCATTGTTGGCATTTTCGTACATGTCCTCAGCCTCTCGCCGCACTGCGTTGATCATCAGCGGTATGCGGTAGCGCGCATAGTCTATTCCAGATCGGCCCTGCTCGTGGAGTTGTATGCGCTGGTGACTGCGAACTGACTGGACGGCAGAATTGATGAGAAAGGCGGACACTCCTATAGGGACGAAGATGGCCAGGAGTGCTACAATGGATGCGCGCCCTATCATGGTCCTTGTACCGTCTGTTAGGCGCTGAGCAAATGCTGGTACTTCCTCAGGCTCTTTTGGCGAGACTGGGTGCTCTCTGTCCACTATCACATTGGCGTAGCCGTCAATGTAGTTTACTTTGACATTGTCTATATCCACAAAAGGGTCCGTAGACGAGATGCCAGCCGTGTAGTATGTGACCGTTCGATCGTTAATGACGTTTGCATATAGGCTTCGGTTCTTAAACTGGGCTAGTGCCTGGATGAAGATGCTCTCCGGATCGGCAAGGACCGCTAGAAGTGGGCGATCCGTGTCCCTGAACTTGTCCACGCCGAAGAGTTGCCTTCCACTCCTGGAAAGTGTGCGCGCGCCCAAGACATTCCAGAGGTGGCTGTGGTAGCCTTTAAGTGGTGTCCGAACACCGAGATGAGGAGTCGCAAAGGTTGTGAAGTTCTGGCAGAGTTAGCAGATGGTGCTGGGCCCAGGGCAAAGAACGCACTATTGGCTGTATCTTATCAAAGACACCCCTGCGGAAGAGCAGTCCGATAGCATAGCGCGAGATAAGACCGCCGAGTGAATACCCTACAACACTAATCTTGGTGATATTGTGTCCGCTCTCGGCTAGCTCCTCGAGTTTGCCCTCGATCTCGTCGGCGACCCGCTCGCCGCCCGTATCGACACCGTCGTAGGTGAAGCTGCCCGCGTTGCGCTTGGCGACGAGGACATGGAGTTTGTCTTGAGGAAACGTCTCGCCCAAAGTTGTGCTGATATACTTCAGATGGTCGGGGTTTCCCCAGAGGCTGTACGTGGTCAACGCGATTGCTTTTCAGGCCGCAGACGGGGGTGGCGCAAGTGGCGCAGAGACGTACCCATGGACGAGGACGCAGAGGTGGTCGGCTTTCTCAGACATGGTGATGGATGCAGGTTTGGCGAGGAAAGAGAAAGGAAGGCTGTGGGCTGGAGCAGCGTGGCGGAGTGCCTAGAATATATGTGCAGTGCCCCCACGTCCTGATCTCGTCCGTGAAAGGCGCCGTCGGAACCTATGCACGCGGGGCTGTATTGGCATCTGTGCCCTGGACCAGAGCCACCACTGGGGTATTTGAGAACCGCGGTCACGCGCTGTGTATGGCTGTAGAGCGAGGTGAAGCGTCGAAGGCTATGCGAGCCGCAAGGTGGGCGCAACACGTGGAGGCAGCGGGCGATGTTGCGACGTCGGGTGTGCAGCGTTTCAGATGCTTTCCATGAGCGCGTCATGACGGCATCGGAGGCCGGATCGCCGCCCCAAAGTCCGCACGCGTCGGGTGGACCCTGCATTCCTTAGCGCCATTGTCGCCAGGCCGAGACGCGTGTGAAGTCAGCCTGTCTCACTCCTTCACTGATTGGCTTCGGCCGCCTCACCCCAGCGGACCTCTTCACTCAGAGCAACGATACGTCTGCAGCTTGTCGAAGCCGTCCTCTTCTCTGGAGCTCATCCAAGCAGGCTCCCCATGTATCGCCCACCACGCTGAACACGTGCTGGCCTGCGCAGGCTTCTCTCACCTGTCGCCCTTGTGTCACTGCACTGCGCCTCCGAGCCTGACGTATCTTTCGCTTCTTTCACCTGCCTCGCCGCATGTACTGCGCATAGGCAGTATTGCCGCTTACTCTGGCTCCAGAATCAGCCAGACGTTGAGCGGAACGCCCTTGACTGCAACTCCATCAATCTAACGTGGTAGGTTGTGCACCATTGGCGCCCGCATACCTGCTTACGGCAAAACAACCATCACAATCCATCAGCTATGTGGCCTTCAGTCTCCGCTCACAGAAGCTTTGCCAAGATACCATGCCCTTCAGGTGCATCCTGCGCACTTCCTCATTGCATATTCAGTCATGACGCTGCCAAGTCACCTGACCGCTTGCCTTCTCCACCTCCAGTAACAGCGGTACGCAGCGTTGAGCCAGTTGCGAGACATGACGACGTTGTAAACCAGGACCTGTCTCAGGCTGTTCCTGTAAAAGACCAAGCAAGACCCAGCGGCTCGGTCAACCCAAACATATCCAAGGGCAAGGCGCCAGCAACAAAGGAGTCAGGAGCCGCCCACACTCCACCTTCGAAGCCGCTTGCTGGCACAGCTGTCTCCAAATCCCTGCCTTCATCTGCGACCCGGCCCATATCCCCACCACCAAAGGCTGTCGCAGCCAAAACTATCATTAATCCCGACACTCCGGTTCCCGTGGTACCGCGCAAGCTCACCAAAGAACCGGCTACCTTCACCAAACGAGTGGCACTTCTAAAGGCACTGCACACGTACTTGAAACCACACAACGACAAGCTCCTCAAAGCAGTCAAACCCGAGATCAAGGCTCTGCACCTTGACACAAACCAGCTCAATAAATTAGCAGTCGATGAGGAGGAAAGGATCGCCATATCCAACCCATCGGTCTACGAGAACATACTGAAACAGCGGCTAGTAAAGCTCAAGGGTATGACACCAGAGGATTGGGTCAAAGAGAGGCGAGCAGCCGTAGCCGCGGAAAAGGGCGAGCCGCCTAAGAAACCACCGCCTAAGAGGGTGGACACAGGCTTGAGTTCCGAAGACGAAATCACGTTTCTCCGCACGCTCAAGTGTGAACAAAAGGGACTGGATCAATATGGTTATGTCACCCATCTACCGAGCGATGCAGAGCTGAATGAGACACGTTTGGCCCTGGATACAGCTGCTGGATGGGAAGAATGTGACCGCTGCAAAACGCGCTTTCAAGTATTCCCAGATCGAAATGAAGAAGGTGCCCTCACATCCGGTGGAGAATGCAGGTATCATTGGGGTAGAACCATCTATCCTAAAAAGTCCAACAACGCCACAGACTTTAAGAGATTGACATGCTGCAACGCCGAAGTCGGATCGCCGGGCTGCAGTACGCACGAAACGCATGTGTACAACGTCAAAAGCGCGAAGCGACTATCTCTCATCATGCCATTCATTCAAACATCAGAAAACGACAAGGTCCCAAAATCTTCGGCTGTAGCCTTTGATTGCGAAATGGGCTATACCACCAATGGCCTCGAGATGATGCGTCTTACTGTCATATCATGGCCGCAACATAAGCCGCTCGTTGACGTTCTCGTTCGTCCACTGGGACAGATATTAGACTTCAACACTCGCTTCTCGGGTATCACGCGCGAGCAGTTTGTCAACGCAAAACCATACGACCCAGCAAATCCTAAGCCGGTGCGCAAGGACCTCCGTATCGTTGAATCACCCTATGCAGCGCGAGATCTCTTCCTTTCCCATGTCTCGCCCGAGACACCGGTCGTAGGGCATGCGCTGGAAAATGACCTCAACACGATCCGTCTCATCCACCCCGTCATCATCGACACAGTTCTCCTCTACCCAACACGGCAAGGCCTACCGTTTCGCTCTGGGCTGCGGAAGCTCGCCAAAGATCATCTCGGCGAGGAGATTCAGCAAGCAGGAGCCGCTGGCCATGACAGCTACGAGGATGCCCGCACAACGGGCGAGTTGGTGAGACTCAAGATCAAAGAACAGTGGAAGCTGAAGAAGATTGATGGCTTCGAAATCAGGGACGGCGGCGTACATCCACCAGTGCCATCCGGCGCACCACCAGCACGGGCTGCAACCACGCCCGTGAATGTACCAACCGCGAACATGACTGGATCGGTAGGAACGAACCCGGCGGCTAAGAGAAAGCTGGAGGACGAAGGCAAGGAAGACCCCAGTGAAGAGCCGCCGACGAAGAAGCTGGAGACTTTGAGTTCTTAAACAGACATAAGTGGTATGAGGTGTGGACGTGTATTTGAAATCTCCATGTGAAACCTATGACACGGCAGTCTTTGAAGCTGTTAGCGTAACATGGAGAGTCTGAATGTCTTGAAACTATACACGTATCTGGCCTTTGAGGCCTTGGGAAGGACACCCAAACTTGAGGCTATGCCATGATAGCTTCGGGTGCGTAGCTTATGGAAAGCATCTGGATCTTAGCAGCATTGCCGCAGCGCGGAATATACCCCTTGTCCATCCGCGGTCCATATCATGACCATGTTCTGTTGTCGACCGCGGCCTAACAACTTGTAGTTAATGCCTCCTCTTACTTTCCTGAATTGTACACAAAACATTCTTTCCGTATCGCATCCTCGATTAACCCCCGGTCCCGCAAGCAAATATAGTCTGACGCCTTCTTCACCCAACCATACTCGCATCCAGGCCCTGCACGCCCTGCAGCCCCTCTTTCGTCGGCTCATACACGACATCGGTATCCAAATCCTTCATGACGCCAATGACGACGCCCACGCTCTCCACAAAGCCATTGACAGCCACACGCAACATGCGGTTCGTAGTCGCCGCATATTCGACTTGCAGGACAGACTGCTCGGTCGAATCGGCTGGCGTGGTAAGGCTGAAGCAACGGCGCACAAAGGGCGAGAGCTCGGCGTCGACAGAGAGGGCGGATTGCGCTGTTTGCGCGAGGTGCGGGGTGGGAAAGGGTATGTGGAGGGTGCTGGTAGCGAATTAGAAGCGTGTGTGGTGGAGTGCAATGCTGGACATACAGGGTACAGGGGAAGTCTTCTGGCTTCCAGTCTTTTGTATTTGCCATGGTGATGTCTGTTGCGCAAAGGCGCTTGTTATTGCGTGGGGAGGAAAAGAAGCGGTACGAGAGTTTGCGTGTTGCGTCTGCTAATCAGCGCAGCAAAAACTTTATCCAAAAGCTGTCTCTCAGGAAATCAAGAAAAGAGGTAAGCTTCTGACAAGAGATTGCGCAAGCAGATTCGGCCTGGCCTCTCCCGACGGTCCCGCCATGAGGCTCAAATGGCCCAGAATGTGGGGGAGGGGCACCGTCTGCCGTCCCGAACAGGTATAGCGCCATCCACGACGCGCTAGGACCCGTGCTCGTACCTGAATTCCAGAGCGTCATACATCATCATCACCAGTGGATTAGCTCGGTAGCATGCAACAATGCGTCATGGCTCATTCGCTGGCTCTCTTGACTTCTTCTGGTCTTCTACTTAGTTACGAGCTTCCGCCTTGACATTACCGTGTTTTTCATAGCAGAACACGAGCAACCAGCAGCGACATCGCCATCTCACTAGCAAAAGTCCCAAGAGTACTAGAACCAAGCATGTTTCGCAACACCGTGATCAAGTCTCCAAGGCACCTTTGCCTTCGCGCCACTCCAGCCCGGCCTTTCTCGCTATCGGCCTCAAAACGCGTGGAGCAGTACCCGAAAGACCTGAGCACCAACTCAAAGACCAAGACGGACCAGTACGAGGGCGATTCACCGCATGCAGTGCAGGACAAGGTGGAGCGTGGCGATACCCATAATGTGCAGGAGAGCAATGCCAAGGCAGGCATGGAGTGAGTTTGTCTCTGTTGTGAGCGCGGGAAGGCGTTGCAGAAACAGATTGGCTAATGCAATACAGCAGCGCACATAAAGAAGGGAGGGGAGGACACGCTACGGAGCATCAGGACTCTGCTGGGGGAAAAGAGACGGCTAAGAAGGAGTTTCCTGAAGCACCGGATCCAGCCATTGGCATGCAGGACGAGAGGGGCGGACGTGGTGCTTAGATGTTTGGTGCTGAGACTGCAATGGGAACTCCCGAGCGAAAAGTAATCAATAAAATGATTGTCACAGCTGCTACAGTCCTCCTTCTGGAAGATGAAGATGACAATGTGGATACCTATGCTGACGTAGACGGATCGCCAAAAAGACAATTTGACCGGCCCAACCACAACGCCCTGACTCGAGGACACAACGAGCTAACACCCAGCGTATGCGGAACTACGTTTCTCACCGTCGATCACTCCCGGCGTTGCGGGCAACGGGTGAAACGGGGCAATGAGCTTGGACCGCGACCGCCGTGTCAGTGTGAACTACATACGTAAGCCTTGTGTGCATGAATCTCCCACCTTCAAACAAGCTAGCACTAGTAAGCCGCGATCGACGGGGGGGCGCCAGCAAAATGAGTCGACGAGGGAGAGAGTTGTAAGGAATGAATTTCAGAATTCTAAGGGATAGAATCAAATGTATCGATATATGGGACTTCACCCCCACGCCGCCTTCATCTTTTGAAAAAAAAAATTAGGAAAACAAAAAAGAACAAAAAAAAAAGAGAACCGAAAATTGTGCTCAACCATTCATGCATGTACGTATACGTACATGTGCATTTCCCAGACCAACAACAACAAAAAAAAGCTACTACTTGGCCAGGCCCGGCCTTGGGGGGGAAAAGAAATTCCGGCTTATGTGAGAGCTGAGAATGAGCGAAAAGCATGAACATGAGCATGAACATGAGCATGAGCATGAGCATGAGCATGAAGCGGCGCGCGCGCGCGCACCTCCCTCAACGGCCCCACATGGCGCAAAGTTTCGAGAAAACAAATCGCGTCATGTGGGAATTGGGCGTGGCGGATAATATCCATGGGTAAGTACTTATGGATGGATGGATGGATGGATGGATGGATGGATGGATGGGGGATTTGGCCCGTAGCTTCGGCGCCGATAGCTGTAGGTGTACGTAGTACTATGTAACTAAGTAAGATGTGGATGCGTGTGCAAGTGCAAGCGTCAAGCAAGAATACAGCACAAGGGAACTTGCATGCATGGCTTAGCGGTACTTACGAGTCAGTCTCGTTGTTACCTTTTAGCCTTGTTTTACTAGTACGCAGTACCAACCAAGTATAGGGATCAATCATAAGTGTAAGTGCTATCTACTTACATATGTACGTACGTACGTACTCGACTCATGTGCGTGTAGAAAGTCACCACCTGCGAACTTGCTGCACATGTATCTTGTCTCCCTTGTAACTTTGGTCAGATTACTATGTGGAGGAGTCCCTTGCCGCTGAACTAAGTAAACTTTTCTTCTTTGCTCGCTGTGTTTTTTTCTACGTATGCATGCATGCATCTAGGTGGGTGCGTGGGTAGGCGGGTGTGTACTGTAGGTACAAGAATGGAGAAATCACCGATCCAATGGCGCCGCGTCGGCCCGAAAAACTTGGGTTTGAAGAATAGATAAGTAACTGGAAACAATGGATACGTGTGGACGTGCAGGATGGATGGTTCGGATGGTGCGGTTTTTTTTTCACGCATGGACCCAGGGTTTTTTTTTCTTTGATAGCCGTGGGAGGAAGGGGGAGGTGATGGATAAGGATAAGGACTAGGGTAATTACTTAGAGGCGGTAGGAGCAAGGAAATGAATAAAGTAAAGATATCCTAAGCAAGAACAGTGAAGAAGGAGGAGAGGAGGAATGCATGGAATAACAAGGCTATGTTGTCCAAAGTGCAGATGATGATACTTAGTGATCAGTCAGCGCTAGAAGGAATACTTACTAATAACATAACCTGATTATCATGTTCTCTTGTATATCCGCTGAACTCTCCACAGCACAAATCAATAAATCAATGGAATCAATGATATACAGCACTAACACCATACTCCCCTCCTACTTCTAATCGACGTATCCACACCGTTCCTAGCTATATCCACTTCCTCCCACCAGGCCTTATCCAAAGACGCGCTTATCCATGCTAAACCTCTACCTCTTTCCATATCAGCAATCCTTATCAATGTGTAAAAGCATGTGTATGGACTAGGTTAGGAGGAGATACAGAATAGCCGGTTAAGCATTTTAGCTGGTAAATTGGTCTAGATAAATAGATAGATGGAGTAAGTACATTGACTAACTGCGTTGGTGGATATATAGATGAGTGAGTGTGGGAGGAAATGGACCGAGTGACTAGTGGCGGGGTGGCTTTTCTGCTGTTTATCTATAGTGGTTCGTTAGTTCGTTAGTTAGGTGCTCACTGACTCAGTTATGTGGTTAGTTCGGCGGTTACTTAGGTGCTGCGTTGGCTACGTACTTGGTCAAGTTAGTGCTACGACGCAAGTACTACTACTAATCCACAAACATGACAACAACAACAACACCGTCTGCATTACTTTGCAAGAAAAATCTCATAGATATGATACAGATGAATAATAGAATCAATCTAGATTTCAATCTCAATCGCACCACTCATTTACCCCACACACCCACTACATGCTCTCCAAACCCTCAGTATCCCAGCCTACCTATCCAATCCCATCGATATCCCCATGTTACTCTACTCTACTCTACTCTACACCACTCTACTCTACTCTATTCTACTCCACACCCAAATCCATCCATCCATCCATCCATCCATCCAAGTAACGCGTATACATGTATCCAACACCCACCCTCGATCCCCGTCTTCCTTACCACCCAGGATATGCATCACGGCATTAATGCGCCAAGTCCCCCTCCCCACCTCCAACACCCCAACCAAGTACCGAACACAGCCCCGCAAACACAGCAACCCGCAACCCCAAACACAAAACGTGCAATGTTGAAAATAAAAATAAACTGTATTTTTTTCATGCGTTAAGTAAGTAGCTACTTATAGTACGTACTTACGTATTTACCCTTGTACTTATTGTTTTTTTGTTGTTGTTGTTGTTGTTGTTGTTGTTGAAGGGTGGTTGTTTCATAGGCTGTAGCGAGGGCAGTTTGGAATACATGTATGTAGTATGTGTATGTATGTGTGTATGTACGTATATTTCAGACGAGATATGAGATCAGAATCCCGGCTTGGCTTAGTTGTGTAGCGTTGGTTGGAGGGTTGGTTGGTTGGTTGGATGGATATATACATACATAGTGAATGACTGTAACTGTAACTGTAACTGTAACGATGACGATGACGCTGACGATGACGATAAGCAGAGGAGGTACCTCGGTGCAAGGTGTAAGTAGCAATCATTTCGTCTAACGTGTTTTACAAGCGAGCGCCGCGTACAAGCGAGCGCCGCACCCCACCAACTTTGTGCACCTCTCTCATCTTAATACATAATGGCTCAACGCAACGCTAGTCAGTTAGCTTTAAATGAAGCAGATATCCAGCTCGCTATATCCTCTATTGAATCTGGTCAGATACAGAGTAATCGCAGTGCTGCTGCTATCTATAACGTGTCAGAACGAACAATCCGCCGCCGACGCGTCGGCAAGCCTGCCCGACGCGATTGCCAGCCCAACTCAAAGAAGCTTACCAAGCTAGAAGAGCAGGTGATAATTGATCATGTACTTAATCTGGATCTACGTGGATTTTCGCCTACCTATGCAGCTGTGCGAGATATGGCTGATAGACTGCTGGCTGCGCGCGGCGCTGGCCAGGTTGGCGTCCACTGGCCGCGCAACTTTGTCAAGCGTACTAACAGTCTTACAACGCGTTTTAATCGAGCGTACGATAGGCAGAGAGCCTTGTGTGAAGATCCAGTCTTAATCAAGAGCTGGTTTGAGCTTGTGGAGAAGACAAAGGCCAAGTACGGCATCTGTGACGAAGACGTCTACAACTTCGACGAAGCGGGCTTTATGATGGGCAAGATCGCGACTCAGCTAGTCGTTACAGCGTCAGAGAGAAGAGGCCGGCCAAAGGCTGTTCAACCAGGTGGCCGAGAGTGGGTAACGTTTATCGCTGGGATCAATGCAGCTGGCTGGTCTATCCCACCGTTCCTTATCTTTACTGGCAAGCATCACCTATCTGCCTGGTATGAGGAGACAGAGATCCCACGCGACTGGGCGATCGCAGTTAGCGACAACGGCTGGACGACTAATGAGCTAGGAGTTGAGTGGCTAAAGCACTTTGTCAAGCATACGGATG
>NW_007359926.1:1296634-1386448 GCF_000359705.1 Exserohilum turcica Et28A | reverse complement strand
ATATCTATACGCTCTGTATGCCGCCTCACTCATCTCACCTACTCCAGCCTCTTGACGTTGGCTGCTTCTCGCCATTAAAGCGCGCGTACAGCCGTGAGGTGGAGAGCCTGATACGCAACCACATCAACCATATCACCAAGCTTGAGTTTCTGCCAGCGTTCAAGGTAGCCTTCGATCGATCCTTCACGGCAGCCAATATCTGCTCAGCCTTTCAAGGCGCAGGCCTTGTTCCTTTCCAGCCAGACACTGTTCTATCAAAGCTTGACGTACAGCTGCGTACGCCTACTCCAGTAGCTGCTCTTGCAGAGGCCGTCTGGCAGGCTCGTACCCCAAGCAACGTACGCGAGCTTGAAGCCCAATCAACGCTAATACGTGATCGGGTCCAGCGGCATAAGAGCTCGTCACCAGCGTCAATTATTGCGGCGATTAGCC
This sequence comes from Exserohilum turcica Et28A, assembly GCF_000359705.1. Lineage (NCBI taxonomy): Eukaryota > Fungi > Ascomycota > Dothideomycetes > Pleosporales > Pleosporaceae > Exserohilum > Exserohilum turcicum. The sequence continues at coordinate 1,386,016 of NW_007359926.1, read as the reverse complement.
AGCTTAAGAAGGGGGCAGAGAGAATAATGCTCTCGGCTGAGCTAATGCGCGATCGGATCGCCAGCCTTGAGAGGGCTAACGAGGCAGCAACAAAGCGTAGGCAGCGTAAAAGAAAGCGGATACAGAAGCATGGAGTGCTAACAAAGGGAGCTGGAGAGGATCTACTTGCTCAGCGTGAGGCTGATCAGCAGATTGCTCATGAAGAGCGTCAGGGAGGAGAGCGATCAGGTGTCAGCCGCCAGGCTTTGGCGCGCTGCAGTAGGTGTAGAGAAACTGGCCACAACTCGCGTACGTGCAAGAAAGATACTCTAGGTACTGCTTAATCTATTATATTAATATACAGTAAAACAACTATATTGTGGTGGAACTACAGGCTTATAGAGGTGCGCAGGTTTGGTGGGGTGCGGCGCTCGCTTGTACGCGGCGCTCGCTTGTAAAACACGTTACCGGATATTGTGAGCGGACGATTGATTCAATGATGGCAATAAGGGGGTGCAGCGCATGGGTTGTGCGCCGGTCATCATCTGCAAGCCGAGTTGGGTGGAGTATGTACATTAGGGGTACAAGGACCATGGCCAAGAGTCAGGCTTTCGGTACGCGACAAGAGTCAGTGGGTGGGTGTGGGTATGGGTATGTGATTGGGGGGCCGTTGGAAAAGGCGTTATTTCGGCGAAGCGTGGGACAAGGGTTTTTGTCAAGTATGTGTTTTAGCGTGCATGGGGGATATGTGCCGATTGATTTGCAGGCCATGTTATCGCACCGAATGGAGGTACTTGGACTTGGATGGAATTGCAACACATGAAGTAAATCTATTTTGCTTGGTATCTGCTTGGTTTTGCGTAAACGGTATTGGTATCGGGGGGCTCCTAGAGGCAAAGAGAAACTGAAAACAAAAGAAAAAAAACCAAGGGTGCGCTGGTTAGACCTGCCATACGCATCTGCCCCGTTCCAACGTGATTGCTAGAATCACTGTCATGCAAAATTGCCCTTGGATAAGTGAAGAAAAAAAAAAGCCATAGACGCCCGTCCAATTCATAGCCGGTGACTTTGTGCCCCTGTCAACGCCGTAATCATCTGTCCTTTTGCGTGTTGGGCCAATAAGTGTGCTCGTGATGAAATCTAATATGTACATGGTGGGTTACCGGTGGGTTGCTCTGACGGGTTCAAAGGCTGTTTGTGGAGCATAGTAGATATTTCGATGTTCTCGGTCTTTGAGACAAACACCTTCTCGCCCAACCTTTTGCTGCAGATAGTGGAGGCGGTCCTTGTCGTCTTCGTCAAAAGCAAAGGCGCCACTCCAGAATCCACAGTCAATGTTGGTGGTTTCGTTTCGATCGTAGACTTGGGTTTGGGCGGCGCGGTCTACTGGAGGCAGATCGTGCATCTCGCCGGCGAGGGCGCCAATCATGTCGATTTCGCTGAGACCAGGCATATGATGGAAGAGCTCCGAGTTCAGTGTCCAGCAGCGCAGGCCAGGGCTGGGGTATTTGCTTCGCTGTTTGGGATCGAGGGGATTCTTGGGCTTCTGCCAGTCGGGCGTAGGTGAGGGCGTGTTTTCGCCCTTGTTGCACGAGTGCAGGAGGGCAACGTCAAAGGCGCGCGGGCCGCCCTTTCTGAGCTTGGGCGGGGCGAGATCGTTGAGCAGGCGCTCGGCAGCGAGGCGGTTTACGGCGTATCCAAAGGAGCAGAGGGGTAGTTTTGAACGGTGCATCACGCGGGTTCGCTCGGGCATGCCCAGGAGGCGGAAGAGAGACTGGGTAAACGGATGCAGGTCCAGCCATGGCGGAAGCGTAGGGTCGTGGTAGAGCTTATGGGGAGTTGTGCTCAGGTTGTACGACTGACGATCCGTCTTGGGGCCGTTCTTTTCGATGACGTCAAAGTAGTCGCCGCAGTGGCCGAGATAGAGAACATCCCATGCTTCGTGGTCGCCCCAGTACTGCGAGTGGTTGGCGTTGCGGCTAGCGTGGGGCTGGCGTGAGCGAGCTGGCGGAAGAAGCTGGCGGGTGACGCTTGCAGCCAGCGGGATCTGGATGCTGCGCAGGCGAATGTCCCAGTCGACGTCGTCTTCGAGGATGAGGGCCGTCTCCAGATCCGAATCCAGGAACCTGGGGGCGCGAATCAGCAGGCAGGTCAAGGGGCGGCAACTTGCATGCCAAGGCGGGTGGGCGATGGCGATGGAGTTGATGGCAATGGGGCTTACTTACCAGCGCAGGGCGTTGTGATGGCCCAGCCAGCCGAGAACAGAGCCCTTTTGGGCGTCGGGCTGGCCGTTGATGAAGCGCTGGATGTCGCCCTCTGTCCACTCGGGCTGGGCGGGGATGGTGAGGTCAAAGTCGGTGACGTTGGCGGCCTGGATCAGGCGGTGTCGACGGGAGGAACCTTCCTTGGAGACGACTACCACGGCGCCGAAACCTAAAGTTCTGTTTGTTGGAAGCTTGGTGGGGCGCGACTCGACCGACGACAGCCATTGGGTATATATGTGGTGTGTGTCTCTGCTGTGGTAGCAGATGGCGGCGAGGGCCAGCAGGACGAGCAGCAGCAGCGGCGCGGGGCGCTTTCTCGAGGCAAGCATAGTTGGTGAGTGGAGTAACGAGATGGGTGCAAAGTTATGAAGCGAGTGTGGTGCTAGACATGTCCGCGAGGAGAGGAGGCAGGGGAGAGAAGAGGGGGGTGATGGGGAAGAGGCGCTGGGGTCACCGCGCGGTGACGGGCGTGAGTGATGGTGTCGCTGGAGGCAGAGGCAGAGGCAGAGGCAGAGGCAGGAGCCTATCTCAGTTGCCTTGTCTTGTCGCACGAAACGGCGGGCGCAATGCGGGTGCTAGACGGGGGGCGAGGGCGGCACAGACGCGGTTTCTGGTAGCCTCTGTGTCAGGCTACCACTACTTTAGATTACCATGCACGCCGGCGGCATGGGCGTCATTTGGCAGCAGACGTGGACGGGCACTGGGGGCCGTGTGTCCTTGCACGCCCATGGCACGGCATGGCCCACCAGGCGCCTTGGGGGAGTTGGGGGGTCGTGAATGTGAAGCAGTGCTGAGGGGCCCCCTGCTGGCGTGGCGGTTTCTTTTGTCGTCGTGTCGTGTGGGCGCGGGCGCGGTACTTGAGGGCGACGGGCCGCCGCCGGAGATGGAGATGATGACGATGATGACGATGGTGACGATGGAGTGGCGGGCGGCTGTGGTGGACTGGCGACGGGGTGCATGCAAGTGTGTATTACATACATTGGCGTAGTACGTACAGCGAATACTATACTTACGACATACGACATACGACACACCGGCCAGGCAGACGGCGGGCACGTGCATGGCCTCGCCCGCGAACGCGCTAACAGTAGTAGCAGCAGCAGTAGCAGCAGCAGCCAGCCTATATGCGCCTCACTGCACGACGCCTCGACTGCCACAATGACCTATATTGCCACAACCGCCTCCGACGACAATGGCCGCCGCCGCGACACCGCAGCGCATTGCCTTGTCGCGCCAGCCCGCGCAAATACACATGCTCTCCCGCGACACGCTGGCCGGCTCCGCAGGTCCCGCAGCGCTGCGACTAGCTCACGGCATCCATGGCTGCCTGCCGTAGTCTGTGACACGCTGCGCCCTGAAACTAGGCGTGGAGCCGGCTTGCTCGTCCTCCGCATCTCACCCTGACCTTCACCACCACCACCACCGCTATCGCCTCCACGGCCGCCATCACCACCACCACCACCACCGCTGCCACCGCTGCCACAGCAACACCCACCACGCCCCCCCCGAGTCGCCGCCGCCCGCCCGCATCGCACCACATGCCCCGCCATCCGCTGCGCCAAGAGTAATGGCCACGCTGGCTTCGCCCTCCTCGTCGTCGCCCTCTTCGCCCTCGAGGACCATGCGCCGCCGCTCCTGGGCCCGCAAGGTCGAGCGCTACTGCTGCGTCGCCGTCACCTACTTTCCCCTCTTCTTTGTCTACGGCCTCACCTCGTGGGCCGTCTGGGTGCAGGCCGGCATCGGCTTCGCCCCGTCGCACAATGCCTGGACCGGTGCGTCTCCTTTCTGCTCGCATGCCCGGCACCGCCCTCGCCGCGTCGCGCCCGTCTTACGCCAGCCTCGCCTGCAACTGCCCCCGCTGACACGCCCCGCTAGGAAAGCTCTCGTCCGCTCTCGGCGTCTTCCTCTACCTCATGCTCAACTGGAGCTACACAGCCGCCGTCTTCACCGACCCCGGCTCGCCGCTGAGCCTCAAGGACGGCTACAGCCATCTGCCCTCGCAGGAGGGCGGAGAGCTGCACTACACGTCCTTCACCGTAAAGGCCTCGACGGGTGAACTGCGCTTCTGCAACAAGTGCCAGACAAAGAAGCCCGACCGCTCCCACCACTGCTCCACGTGCAAGCGCTGCGTCCTGAAAATGGACCACCACTGCCCCTGGCTCGCCACCTGCGTCGGCCTCCGCAACTACAAGGCCTTTGTGCTCTTTCTCCTCTACCTGAGCTTCTTCTGCTGGACCTGCTTTGCCACGTCGGCCACGTGGGTCTGGAGCGAGGTGCTCAGCGACGGCCAGTACACCGAGTCCTTTATGCCCGTCAACTACGTCCTCCTCGCCGTGCTGTCCGGAATCATTGGCATTGTGATTACAGGATTCACCGCGTGGCACTTGTGGCTGACAGTCAAGGGCCAGACCACGATAGAAAGTTTGGAAAAGACACGCTACCTGTCTCCCCTGCGAAACACGATGAAACACCAGCTCAATGACCGCAATTATGTCGAGGACCAGGCCAATGGCCGATTGAGCATGGGCGACCACTTGCGCGAGATCCACGCAAACGCTCTGCCCGGCGTCACCCGACCTGAAGAAGGTATTCCCTCGCGCTCTACCTCGCGCTCCCCAGTTCCTGGCCATGCAAACGGCTACTCGCACCCCCACTACCAGACATACGAATACCGAGAACGCCAGCAGTACCAGGATCGTTACGATAACTATCTGGACGAGCGCGACAATGAGCAACTCCCCAACGCATTCGACCTTGGCTGGCGGCGCAATCTTGGCCATGTCTTTGGCCCTTCACCCATGAAATGGATGGTGCCCATACACAGCACAACAGGAGATGGCTGGTCGTGGGAGGCTAGCCCAAAGTGGTTGGCTGTTCGAGAGCGCATACGGCAGGAGAGACTGCGGGAAGAACAATTGCAAAAGCAGCGTGAGCGCGCTGCAGGTTGGGGCGTCGATTCTCCTACTGAAGCTGAATTTAGGCGCCCCACTCGCGGTCCCGAGGGATGGATGCCCGGCCAACGCGCTCAGCCTGCCCCGCGAGCCATAAAACGCCCCGAGTGGCAGACAGCCGTTAGCCACGGCGACCAGACTCAGTATCTCACCACCTCCAATGGTGTTGTAAGGGGTCCTATTGGTGGCCGGAGAAGCCCGAGCAAAGCAGATCAGATCCTAGGAAGGGAACGCGGCATGTACGCAGACGGCGACGTGCAGCTTCAGCCAATCGACCGCCGAAAACTCGACCCATACAACTACATTTCCGAAGATGACGATGACTACGAAGTCTCCAGCGACGAACAGGCTGTCGACCAGCGAAAAGATCAGCAAAAGGCCCAGCAAAAGGCCCAGCGGGTACAAACCGTAGCCGCGCCACCCAAGGGAACATCGAATTGGAACGACATACCCGAAGGTTTCTTAGATCCTGTCCCCAAGGGCAAGAAGAGTATCAGCCAACAACATGACGCATCCAAAAAGAAGGGAGATTGGGATGACTGGGCTGCATAGTATAATATGACTGGCGAATGGCTAACGATATGAAAGCATGTCGATCTGTAAATGTAATGTTGCATAGCATGAGCATGGGCTCCGGCGTTTTGCATGGGATTAAAATGTCTGGCTTGTACTTTATGGTGAAAAATGTACTTTTACCTGGTGCTTTGATTTGGAAGACGTAGGGTGGTGTGAAGAATCGAGTAGAATTCATTAAATATCTCAAACTAGGTGGGCATGGCAAGTGGAGGATGGGCTGGGAAATTTCAATCCATCACCATCCGAACGATATATGCCCAAGTTCCACAACAATCAGTCTGGAAGCATTGTAAAAAAAAAGCCACTGGTGTGTGATGAGGGTGGATTCCGTCTCCCTATTCTTCACATGATTCTCCCACCAACCAGTCTCTCTTTGTATCCCACAAATCTCTTCTCCGTGATACAAGTTTTCTTGTGCACAAAGTTTGCTGCAATTCTCCCTCACACCACCTGCACCCACCATGCATATACATGCACAATCATTCGCAACCCCGCTCTCTCCCTCTCACCGTACCACCGACGCAGCAAACATTCTCCAAACCCCATCCCCCTTTCCCAAAATCCACACTCTTCTTCCTTGCCCCGATACTGCCTAACATCTTTTCTCTCTACGTGATTGCAACACCTCTATTGTTTCCATACGGAATTTCGAAGACGAGGAGTGGAAAAAAAGGGGGGAGGGGGAAATAATAATGGATTCTTTCCCATCGACGTTCTCGGATCAAAATATACGCTCGAATGAGTCACTGCCGCTGAATATCCGTGGGGAAGACGAGGTTGAGTGGAGGTATTTGAGTGAGTTGATTGAAGGTATGTGTCTGCTATTTCTACCTCTCTTGCGATACTGTATGCATGCAGGATGAACTACTCACACTGACGTTGGTTACTGACTGACTGACTGACTGACTTGACTCGCGAAAAACAGCACAAGCATGGATCTTGTACCCGTTAAAACCCGTTTCTTGTATTGTGGGTAGACATCCACCGCCTAGGAAATCTCATTCTACTTCCATTTCCATATCTACTTCTATCTCGGCTTCTACCTCCGCCCCGCCTTCATCCCAGCACAAACACACCCACAACAAACAACAACAGCAACAACAACAGGCATACAACCCCTCAAACGCCTTCTGCGCTTCCCTCTATACCATTACAAAAGGCGGTCTGTGCACACTGCAGCTTGGGCCTGAAGTCGGTACGTCGAGGAAAGATGTACTGGGGAAATTGCTGTATACAGTGGAGATGGAGGTGGGCAGGTTGATGCTGAATGATGGGTATCATCGTAGTCGGGCGGCGGCTGGGACGGTGAAGGAGAAGGAGAGGGGTGGTGGGGAGGAGGGTGAGTAAGTCAGTGAGAAGGATTCACGGTACGATATGCTTTGTGTTTAGCCGAGGAGGTGATAGTATGCAAAACGTCAAGAAGTTTGACATATGAAATACATTGTTTCTGCGTGATGCCGAGCTGAAATGTGCTTGTCTGGTCTAGCAAGCAAGGGAGCAAGCAAGTACCTACCATCATTCCATATAACTAAAGTACTCAACTGCAAGAAAAAGTCCCCATCCTATCACCTACACTCGATTCTACATTATGAATCCGCCTTACGACCCCGCAACCGATATCCAACGCATCGCTGACCTAGACGCTGCAGTGAGCTTTCTGAAAAGTTAACATTTCCATGCATCCCTCCTCCTCCTCCTCCTCCTCCTCTCTCCTCACAACATCTACCTCACAACATCTACTAACTCCCGCCGCAACAGCACTCGCACACTCCGTCTTCCGCGTAGAAACCCGCGTCATACTAGGAAGCTACAGCAACATGATGCTGGGATCAGAGTACTGCCGCGCAAGTCTCGTTGGGTGGATACCCGATACAAGGGGTAGTGGTGGGAGTGAAATACTCATGGTGCAGCCCGAGGCAGGCCGAACGTTGATGGAGGCGGTGATGCGTATGATTAAGACGTTGGAGAGGATGGGGTATACGAAGATGGATCGGCTGGATGTCTATGTGGAGGATTGATATTTTTGCGCGGGTTACTACTATAATATGGCTTTGGGGGGGGGGAGTGAAGTAGCGATCAAATATCATGGATTTTCTCACAACCTCGCTTTATCATCCAACAACGACATGCCGACCGCCTGCTCCAACTCCCTCACTGCATCCTTCGTTTTCCCCAGATTCACCTTGATCGTGCGCAGCCCCGTCTTCCGCGCAAACTTCAAGTTGATCCCAATATCATCTAGAAACAGCGTGTCGGCCTCCGTCACCGCGCCCATACCCCTCGCCCGCGCTATCTTATCCATTTCCCTCACCGCCAGCTTGTACGCCTCTGGATCTGGCTTCCGCACGCCGACCGCCGCAGAGCCGAGGAAGATGTCAAAGCACGTTGTGATGTCGCCCGAGTCGTTGGCGTAGGGATTCGGCGCCGGCGCGTGGATAATATCTTTTGTAAAGACATTGCCTTCGTCGTCGAGAATGCCCGTGGGAAACGTGACGTTGTTGCTGAAAGCGCCCAGCACGAATTTGCCACTTGCGCCGAGCTTGCGGAGCGCAGGGTACATGTATGGATCTGGGGCGCGGCTCATCTTCATCATGCGCCAGAAGAGCTTCTTTGCGTCGATGTCGGGGACCGCTGGGTTTCGCCCCGCAAGCACCTGGTCTGCATCTTTCTTTTGCGCCTGTTTCTGCAGGTATTCAGACCATACTTCGGGCCGGGAGAGCTGCTGCTTAAACGAGGCGAACCACGCGTCGTTGAGCTCGACTTCGCCCCGCTCAATGAGCTGCCATGCGCCTGTATCGTGGGGTCCTTTTTGGATCGCAAAGTTGATGTAGCCAATGGGGATTTTATTCTCGATTTCGTAGTCGAGGATTGCCTGGAACGGGCTGACGACCTGGAATTAAGAGTGTGGAAGTCAGTCATGTGCATCGCATAGGTATGCTGGTTGTTGATTGAGACGGGCGTTTGCTTACTACTACTCCGCCGATATCAAAGAGTATTGCCTTTGGCGGTTTGAACGAGGATGCCATGGTGATTGAGAGGCGACGAAAAGGCTGGATTTGCTACAGCAATATCATGGCGGTTTCAAGGGCGCCATGGTGGTGGCTAGAGGTGAAGGTCAGACAGATACCTCGGCAACGGATAAGCTTCCCTGAACGGCGTTAAGCGGATTGCCGTTAGCGTCGGGTGGGGTGCAGCTTGCACACACACATCACATTGATCAGCAAACTCTTGTCAACTACACATGGCGGTTCCTAGTTTATTATCACACAAGTAAGATGATATAGGTAATAAGGTGTTTATACTGCGCTCTCATTGCTACATAATGTACTTCTTCAATGACCTGACATCGCAAAAGCTAACCGGCTAGAAACTACGACTACCTTCGGTACTCAGATCGTTTGGATCAACCTTTCTGCCATACGGGTCATGTCGCGCATCCCATTCGCCAACCTCGCTATTTGGCACCTTGACAAGCACATGCGTTTGCGCTCCATCCCCGAGATCAAGAACCTCTTGCCGAACCTTGTAGCCTTTGAGCTTAGGCAGCCAAATGATCCAGGTGCAGTAGTACAGCCCGCAGATAATGAGTATCCCGATCCCAACAACAATATAAGTGCCGTACCAGAAACTGACATCTCCGCCTTTCGCTCCGCCAGTGGGCGGATACCACGGCATGATGATCAGGTAGAGCTGGACCAAGATGTTGAAAATGAGTACGACGTGCCAAACCTGGAATGCTGGCTTGGGCAGTCCCAGCCGATTGCGACGGTACCGTAGCACGTAGAGCCCGGCGGCCATGAGGAGATTGAAACAGGCCGAGGGGTATACTTGAAGGTCGGTAATGAACGAGAACGCGTCACCCGCTGGTACTGCCAGGATCACGAGAACAGTGAGGGCCCATTTGGTAAAGTATGGTCCGATTGGCGTACCGAATGGCTTGGTTGATGCCCAGAACTGTGGCCAGGGAAGCACGCCTTGTCGACCGCATTCTCTGATCAATCGCGAAGAGCCCAGAAGGACGGCAATGAGATTGCCAAATGAGCTGAGTGCAATGAGAAAGTTGAGGCCACGAACAGCACCGTGGTCCCCAAACACCTTTGTGAAAAGGAGACCAGCGGCAATTGTCTTCCCGGCCAGAATCTCGTCCTTGGGAATCGCGGCGAAATACGCGACATTGGCCAGGATGTACAAAATGGCGACGAGCAGCACTGCACCGAATCCATTGTTTCGGATGCTCTTGACAGGGTTCTTGACCTCGTTGACGACATTAAATGCATTTTCATACCCAGCATCTGCATCATCTGTTAGTCGGTATCGCGGCTAAACCTCGTGGTATACTTGCACGCAAAGATGATCTTGTACATGGCATTCGTGACACCATATGCTGATGGGCTGCCGTCGAAAGCATCCTTAAATCGGGCGGAAGGGTCCTTGACCTTGGTGTGTCCACCCAGTACCACCAACCCGAGGATACTGATGAATATTAACGTTACAAGTTTGACCGCGCCGATCGCGTTGCTGATCCAGTAAGATGCCCTGGTGTGGAACAGGACGACCAACACCGAGGCCGTGTAGCACGCGACGGCAAGGCCCTTTGTTTCCCACGCCTTGGCGTTGTAGTCTCCGATTTTGTACAGGTAGTTGGCCATGACTACTGCATTTCCAGAGCTAAAAGACAAGATGACAGATTGTATTGCAAAGGTGGTTGGGAAAAGCCACTTGGGCCGCGGGAATGCCTGTTCGAGATACGCGACTTCGGAGCCCGAGCGAGACGGAAAGTACGCTGCGTATTCTAGATAAACGGAGAGCGAAGAGACGGACGTGAAGAAGCCAATGGTCCAGAAAATCAGACTGAGCCCAACCGAGCCTGTGCCTTTGAGAATCGCCGCGGCTACCATCCACTGTTAGCTTATCCGATTCTGCGTGAAGCATATACAACATACGCGTCGAGAAGATTCCTAGGATTGATTAGCAAAGACCAAGAGTTCACCGCTCGGAACTACATACCCGTGCCGACCATCTTCGACAAGTTCAAGAACAAAATCGTGATAGGTCCAACGTTGTATCCCAACGGCGAAATCGTCTCGACAGGGGCTCCGCTCGCCTCTTGGTACGCAACATCAGCAGTGTTGCCGCCCTGCTCGCCGATATATTTGAGGTCTCCATCCGTGACTTCGACATTGCCCGTAGCCGTCACCGCCTCAACCGTCGAAACCGGGCGATCCGCGCTTTTATCATTTCTGTAGCGATTCCTGAAGAGCGCGGACATTGCGAAATATAAAAACTAGGCTTCTGGACGAGCGCGCGCGCCACAATATGGCATGGAGGAGGCCCCGGATACCGTATAGTAATTATCAGCACACGACAGTGGCGCTGAATATATGTTTTACACTGTAGCGATATATTGTGCCCATCGCACGTCATCCTACAACGAGCCTGTCAAGCTCTGCTGCGTTATCTGCACCGTCGACTCTAAACCTATTGCATTACCATAAGCCGAGCACGCAAACCATGGAAAATGGCGACATCACAGGGGTACCTGGAGAGACCATAGTGTCGGGCCGTGGCTTTGCCGCGTACGGTGTGGCACACACTCTGTATTTTCCTTAAAGGTTCGGATTGCTACAACAGAGTGCAGACTGACGTGCTTCATGCTAACGAAGCATAAAACGCGGCCTTGGGCTCGATGCCGGCGCTCACGTCTTTTTGGGGCTTGCTCCGCTAGTCTTGCAGCTTTCTTGCCACCTGCAAGGACAGACGGAGAGTGGTCATGTAGAGATAGATGTGCGAGGACTACAGTCTTCTCGTTGGACGCTATAGCATAGCACGAGGCCATGATTCAGTAGCAAATAGCTGCTAACGACTCGGTGTGTCTTTCCAAGTGCTCACAAGTACACTCAAGTTCGAAAATTGCCTTTCAGTTACTAGAACCGATTCCTATTGCAAAATTTACAGTATATGGGCTCAATTTATAGACTTCTATCTACTCGAGTGGCTTGCTTCTCCCTCCACTGGCACTCCGAATTGTCGGCTCAAGCGGGAACACAGAATTCTCAGGCTTCACGTGGTCATAAATTGCCCACCTTGATTTCAGCGCCTCGGGCGTAGGCCAAGCGTGTTCAGGATCGCGAAGCCAAAGGCGAATCAGGTGACGTCTAGAGGGGCATTAGAGCGGAATTTGGCAAATACAGATGCGGAAATACCTACTGTTGCTCCGGAGTGTTCTTGAATCCGTCGCGAGCGTGGAAAATGCTCAAGTTGTTGGCATATTGCACGTCGCCTTTTCGAAAGCCAAGAGAGACAGCGTGCTTCTCGGCGAGGAAATGCAGAGCATCGAGTGCTTCGGCTTGGGCTTCGGTAATGGGTGGCACGTCAGAGGATCTCGGCAGGCCCCAATAGCCTGTGAAAGTCCTCCGCGCGTACTGGATGATCAGTCTCTCAGGGGTAGACTCGGTCTTGGGCTGGTAGTGAAGCAATGGTCGCAGTGTATACTTGTCGCCCCTGCCACTGAAACTATCCACCAAAGTCAGCAGAAGCTCATTGCTATCAAACACTCAACGCACTTCTCGCTGGCCCAGGGTTCAGCCAGAGTCCGGATCAAATCTGGTCGCGTTCTCGCAAGCTCATTGTACACTGTCCATGAGCTGGACAATTTGCTTTCGCCACCCTCGGCGGCAGTCTCCAGACATGCCAAGGCAATCACATCGCCAGAGTCGGTATGGAATACCTGCTTGTCGGTCGTATAAGCAGGGGCTCCAATCTTGTTGGCATCCACAACGGAACTCAGGTCTTTAATGTGAGCTAGCACAACGTCGGCTGGCTTGCCCTGGTACTGGTAGTCCTGGCGTCCCCTGATTGGAGCGACGTGCGAAGAGACTCCCGCGTATATGATGATATTGTCCTCGCGGTCGTGTTTATCGAACGGCAGACCTCGAAGGACCTTGAAGCCACGTCGGTTATGGACTTCGTCGGAGATATTGCGCAGAGCGCTGTGGAGCTTTGGAAGCGGGAATGTGTCTTGGTTTACGAAGCCAAGCGGTTTCCCCAGAGCTATTATTGTGTCAGCATGCTGTTTATTTACCCCTCGAAATGACATACATTTGAAATGTTTTAGCGCATCTTCAATCTCCTCAAGCTCTTCTGCGTTGACTTCGTAGACAAAATTGTACTGGTCGCCAATGGTGCTTCCGTCCCATACTAGCTCCGACTTTAATTTGCGGGGAAACCCTTCTGGAAGCTGACTTGGGAGCTCTTCGGTAGCCTTTCGGTGGGCAACGCGTGCGAGATACTTGTCGAGATCAGGGGCATAACCAATATCAGGTTGGCCGGCTGGGCCGGTCCTTAACACTTGAGCAGTAGCCATAGCGAGCTTTGATATGCAATACCTGGTACATTTGAATAGTTTCGCCGACGAGGCTCAGCATAATAGATAAGGTGTTGTCGCGATGCACCTGGTCTCTCGCGTCAACGGCACGAACGAATGGGTGATGGGGCACCGATAGCGCAATTGAGCCGGCATCTTGCGTGAATGCGGGGCCAATAGTGTGATACCCTAGGTTCGGGCCGCATGTAGTAAGGGTTCAATGAACTATCCACATGATGCAGAACCGTCTTGTTTTCTAAAGTCCCACGGCATAGGGGTAACTGTGTACAAAGGAGCTTATATGGAGGGATGAATATCCTGGCCTATGCGCGAAGCTGAGAGTACGCGTAACACACCCCTCCCTATCTATTTTGTATCCCCGATTCTGCGTAACTGAAGGGGAATAAATGACTAAACATTATTTTCAAATTTAGGAAATGCGTACAGAAAGTGCTACATGAACTAAGCTTTTACACGATGAAACCATCCTTAGTAGTATCCTAGTTCATCTGGCATATCAGAGATACGATCTGAGAGGCGAATACTGCCTGCGACACGCGTCAACCGCAATCACCCTGACACCTAACAACACGTGGAATTTGCAGTCTCGTTTAAAACAGCTGCACCGAGCCCTGTCTATAGCGGAACGAGGGCGGCCATATCACCGGGCTCGGACATTGTTCCAGATGTCAACAAACGGCGAGCGCTATGGCATAAAACAGCACACAAGTATGCCAGCCGGTCATTAACTCAGGAATTAGATGAAGAGCACAGTCACACTATAGTGTCGGAAGAACAAAACAAGAGAAATATGTTGATTGTCCAAGTTCCAGAACAACCGTCCAAGCAATAGCACGAAGACAAAATAAATGAAAGTGAAAGACAGTTCCCAGACACCCCCTAATAACCTGTTTCGAAAAGGAGAGCCCTATCCGAGACACAGCAAACGCATGAAACACGGCACTAGGATCATTTCGCCCCCATAGCAGCACCCATGCCCCCCTACTTTGAACTCTTTGAGATCCCGAACAACCCACAGGCAACACGCTTCAAAGCCGCCAAAAAGCGTTTGGACAACCGGGTATCATCAGCCTCACGACGCAGCGTTTCCTGGTGCCCCTCATACATGTCCATGATGCGCGCCACAGCCCTACCATGGTACTGCAGCATCTCCGTGTGAATAAACATGTGGATGTATCCGCCGGTGGGCTGGACATTCAACAGATCAAATTTGGCAATGTTATATAGCACGGCACTGATCCACTCGGGGGTATGCAGAGTCCAGACGCTTTGCACGTCGAGCTCAGTAGCGGGCTCGGTGCGCAGGCGCGCTTTGATGTGGGCGCAAAGCGCATCGACTTCTGCGGTGTGCTCGGGGCCCAGGGCGCGGTACAGCGCGACGTCGTCGCTGATGGTTCGACGGGGAGAGACGGGCTGCGGCTTGGATATTTGCTTGGGCATGTTTGCTGCTTGTCACACGTGATGACGAATGACAGATACCTTTACGAAAGGGGATGTGGATATAGGACTTGGATGCACGGGGGCTTAGTATGCAAGGTTGTATATCGAGGCAGGGAAGAGTAGACCTTCGATGGAAAATTTTCTTTTATACTGGCTAGGCGTTTTTCACGCGTACCTCTGCGTGAAGATGTGTGCGGTGAAGAGTGTTGAGCCGAAAGTAAGTAGGCAGTGTTCCCGTGAAAGACGGGGGAGAGAAAATCTGCAAAATCTCCCGGACACAAGAACATCAACTACCTCGACCAGATTTGAAATGTCCGTCATGCCCGTTTACTTTACCATAGAGGGTACGTTTGGTGCTTATAATGTTTGCATGGGTATATTGTTGGGATATATTGTTTCGGGCTGTGGATTTTCGCTAGACTCGTCCTGAGAGGTATTCGGGCTGAATCAAAGGCCCCAAGTCATCTCATAGGCGAAAACAGTGCGGCGAAGAAGCTCGTCCTGGATGTTGTTAGCAATGCTGTGGACCATAAGGATTCTCCTGGCTTACACCCGGGTCTTCTTCAAACATGACCTTATCCATGACCTTTTCAAACATCTTCGTGACGGTGAACTCCGCATCTCTGGCTAGATCAAAGAATGCCATGTCCTTTTCATACAGCCAAGGGCGATAGGGAGAAAAGAAGACGTAGGTTCTAGAGGCGGGCGACTTTTTCATCATCAGCTCCACCGTCTTGATGAGTTTTGTGTGTTCCGAGTGGTTGAAAAGCAGATCGGCCAGTATGAGAACATCAAAGCCATTGTCGCCATCCAAATGCTTTGTTAGGTCCTCGGTAGATGCACCCCATAGATAACCCTAGGAGAATATTAGTGACGTCCCTGACGCTGACACGGCCACAAACCTCAGCTACGATTTTGGGTGGCTTAGGGAGCAGCTCGCAGTGTTCTATGTTGTAGCGTAGGTTCTCAATCAGCTCGGCATCGGGATAGTCAGTGACGACGGTTTGAGCAGCACCGTTAAGGGCGCAGACGAGGCTGGGCAGTCCCGCTCCAGCACCGAGCTCCAGTACCGTTCGGCCTTTGACGAGTTCGTCTGCATGTTCCTCAAGAAATGTGGAGATGGTTCGTCCCGCATTCCAAAGAAAGTGACCCTGAATACGTCAGTGACCATTTTGGAAACAACGCGGGGTAGCCGCAGCTGTAAGGCTGGCTGGAAAAGCGGAGAATTTCCCCAGAGGTTCCCGTGTCGCCACCCGTGGCGAGCAAAGGCTCTTACTCTGACCCGGAATCTCAACAGGTGAATGGAGTCTTACCCACAAAGGGTTGTGTCCCACCAATCGGACAGTGAGGTCTTTGCCAGAGAGCAACTGGTGCGAAGCAGACGTCGCCTGTTTCTCTGGCTGGTAGAAATCTGCCGGCTCTTGGAAGAGGTCCAGGCCCTCGTCTCCGCCCTCTGAGTCCATGGCGAAGGAAATGCGTGACGAGATGGATGTCTTGGCCGATGGTCGAAATTCGGGTAATGCAAGACATGCGCCACAGTCACGCGCACGTGCGGCACCAGCCACCGCTTTGCCTATCTGGGCAGCTTTCCAGAAATCCATAGGCTCGACTGATTCTGGACTGCCAGCGTGCCATCGTCGTCGTCGCCGTCACCGAGCGAGGGCACCCCAGAACACATCGCACCATCCTTGCACCACCGGAAAGATCTGACTGTCAGCTTGCGCTGTTGCAGCAGTCAGTGTCACACTAGCCCTATGGCCAGTTTGGGGCTGCTGGAATAGCGCGGACAGGCCGGCGCCACGATGTCCGCACGCGCTGCAACCCCCAACTCGAGGACATCCCTTCCGCCACCAGCGCTCTCGCGCACATGATCATTGCGGTACTCACGCACACGGACACAGTCAAGCCAGTGCAGAAATGCGCTCAGTCTACACCTATAGTATCGCCTCTGCCTCCGCGTCTCCGCGTTTTAGTCTCATATCCAGCCGCCGCCGCGACTTTGTTTCCACGGCCCCGCCAGCAACCTCGACCGGCACCGACAGCCACGCTCCCACTCTCGTTGAGCACACGTCTTGCACGCGCCTCACTCTCCGGCTGCCTCCCTCTTACAGTATACGATTAGCTGACGGAACCGCTCGTCGGCTGGCCTTTCCCACACCTTCCCTATCTGCTACGTGAAGCAACTAAGGCATCTTAGTAAGAAACTTGCTCAACGCTAAGACACTAAACCTAATCCATCGCCCAACGACCCTCCCATCCATCCACTTCACCACAGTCCTTCGAGCGCCGACGAGAGATCTCCCGCGCCGTGACGCCCTGACCCCCGAGTTGTCCACTCGCGCAGCACACCAGCGAGCGAGGGCTGTATTTCTTCTGCCACTGGAGGCTTGGGCGCCCCACGCCACAGCCAGCCGCTGCCTCTGAGCACGTCGACCCTCTACAAACACCCTCTGCCGCGCCAATGCTTGTGAACACGCGCCTGCTCTCACCGATTCTGCTGGCTTTTTCTCGGTAGATTTGGCCCCGTTGTTCCGCCCCCGTCCGGTGTTGGCCGAGCGTACGATCCAGCCTTCGTCCTTTGCCTGCTCAAAATCGCGACTCCTGCATGAGGCACCGCTCGCACTTGTTCGTTGCTGGCGCTACTCCTCGGCTATTTCCAGGGTCGTTGACCTTCCGGCTATCTGGAGCAGGACCCTTCACAGGTCACACAGGCCAGGTCAGATTTGGCATCCAATCTACTTTCTCACATCTGGCAAGTTACAGCTCGTCACAGTCGAGCCCGCTGTCCATTTGCCCTAGTCAGCCAGGGGTCTCTTAGGCAAACTTCTTGGTCACATCCCACGCCACACGCCACCTTGCCCCTCTGTAGCCGTTTCCACGTGCTCAGTGTACCGGACGCCTGGACATTCGCTCTTCCCCATCCACCAGCAGCCTTTTGCTCTTTGATTTCCGATCCACGGCCCTACTCCAAATCACCTGCTGCAGGCTGAGCAAGCTGCTTCCGAGTCACCTAGCCCCGCATCATGTGGGCCGAAGTAAATGGAGAGCGTAAGAAGGTCGCCTGGTAAGTTATCGCAACTCAGTCTTTACACGGTATTGCCCTTTCCCCTTAGCAACCCGACTTGCATGGCCTATTGCGTGCTTGCAGCGCACCCTCAGAACCCCCCAATTATGCTCCGTCCGACCATACAGCCGCTGAGGACCCTTTTACCGTGTATATACTAACAACATGTAGCGGCCCGTGCATTCGCGGCCATCGTTCATCAAAATGCGACCATAGGGACCGGGTACTGGTTGAGGTTCGAAAGCCTGGTCGGCCGCTGAGCAGCTGCCCCCACCCGACTGGCTCTTGTAGTTGTGAGCGTGTTGTCATCAACTACACAATCCCCAAGGCCTCGCAATGCGCCTGTCCCTCCGAACGAGAAGCGCCAACAGCTACCGTTGTCGGAAACAGCCGAATATCAAAAGGCAGGCGCAAGTCTGTAGCAGTCAACCCCTTCTACTTGGAAAAAGCTGTCCGGGCCGGTCTAGACACTGAAACCGATGCCTCTTCGAATACGCAAACGCCCTCCGAGACAAGTGGTAGCAACGCCCCATCATTACCCTCAAGTGCAAGCTCAACACCGCGCTTGCTACCTGCGCAAAACGACTCTACTCCAAGCTGTTGTAAACCGAAACCGGTGCTTTCGCCAGTGCAGACGGGAGGATGTTGTGGCAACAAAACCAACCCAGTTCCAGAGCCACCAGTACAAAAGAAGTCTTGCTGTTCTGGCTCGTCCAAACAAGCACCCTCAAATTACCAGCCCAATGGTTTTCAACATATCGGACAACAGTTCCAGTTCCCAGCACAACCCCAAGGAATGATGCCACAGTTTCATATGTTCCACCCACAGGCCATACCAGCCACACCAAATCCGTTTGGCCTCGGCACCCCGATTTACAACCACGCAGCAGCGGCTTACCATCAAAGCAACGCCGTACCGATGAGCCCTACAGCGAATGGGCCCATGTCGCCGCATATAAATACACCCCCCATTGGTCAGCATGTTCCAGAACATAACTGCCACTGTGGTGAATCATGTAGCTGCTTCGGATGCGCGGCCCATCCAAACAATGCCACTATGATGGAGTATGTCAGAGTCATGGCTCACTTCCAATGCACTGGCGGATTTGGAGGAATGGTACCACCTCTTTACGACATGCCAACATACCCTCATCAAGCTGGATACGGCGCCGAAACAGGCCACCGAATGAATTACGGCTCCATTTCACAAAGCATAGCGACACCCACCCCAACACAAATGACCTTCCCGAGCAGTATGGATATGCCAGCTGAGCAAAATCAATCCATGCCGATGCATGGAAACTGGCAACAACCAATATCGGCCATACCCAATCTTTCCCAGGCTCCATTCTTGAGCAATATTGACTATACAGCCCCTGCCCCGGCAACCGAAAGCCAACCGCCCCTGAAGACCGAAGAAACCATGAGTTCACCCGTTGCGGACAGTCCCAGCGACAACAAAGACGAGGACACGCCTACACTTTCCCCATCATCCTACTTCTGGAACGAAATGACCCTGCCAGGCTGCTCAGACGCATCGGGTACCTGTCAATGCGGAGACGGCTGCGCATGTGTCGGCTGTCTGACGCACGGCGGCCACACGGGCGAGCGCCTAGACGACATGGCGGCACCCGAGCAAACCGCTTTTCCCAATTTCACCCTGGATCTCGGTCTCAACATGAACGATCCATCCGACTTTATCAACTTTACGCCTGCCGCAAGTTGATTACAATCGAGAGTCGCCTTTGCGTGGGGTAGAACTAGCGCATACATTAAGAAGATAGAGAAAAAAAAAGCCCATCTATCTATCACAGGAACAGCAAATTCTGCTGCCGCCCTTGCCTTTGTCTCCTACGGCTTACTTGCTTGCCTGCCGTCTCCCAATGACTTGCATTTCGCCACTTCCATCCCCCCCCCGGCTCGCCCAAAGAAAAGAAGAAGAATATCGGGGGCGTCTGCGCTGCAACATGGCCAAGGTGCAAATAACCGCATTGGCATCATCAGCACGTGGAAACGGGATTTTTCTTCATCAACCGTCGGGCGTCCAAGTTCAATCCTACACATCTCAATCCGGCACGAGGCTCCCCCCACTGTACGCCGCACAATATTCATGTTGGAACACGATTTTTCCGGTGGCTGTCTTTTTTTTTCCTGTCAAGGCATACTGACCTCTCATTGCTTGCTTGCTTGCCTGATTGCTTGTCCTTCCTGTATATTCTTTTCTTGTATCTCACACACTGTCCGCGGATGGCGCCTTGGGCATGCAGGACAGAAATGCGCATGATGTTCGTTTTGCATGTTGCGAGGCTGGCGGCCCATTTGGAGCCGTTATTGTTTTCTGCATGGTTTCATGATGATACGATACCCTGCGCGTGGGGCGCGAGATGAGGAAGAGCCGACAATGCTGCCAATATTCTTACGAATGCACGATTGTTATCTTCGGTCTAAAAAAAATCTTGATTGTTCACTTCATCCTTGTTCTTTTCTTCGTGATGCGAGTCGGTATTCTGGACTGAGAGTTTGTGTGAAGATGGCTGATCGTAACCATTCACTACATTGAAAGTCGCTTCAACAATCCGCACCCTACTAACCATCAGTGATCGAACGCCATCCACCGAACCCGAATCCCAAAACGGCCCATGCCAAACAGCTCGCTATCCACGTTCATGACGACCCACAGTACACTCTTGTAGAGAAGAGAACAAAGGCTATCTGCAAATATGAAGAGAAAGGAAAACACATATATCTGTAATGTTGTTGCAACAAGTTTGAACTCCTCCAAAAGATCCCGTCGAAATGTTCACTACACTCCCTCGCGGTTTTCGACATGATTGACAGTATGGATCAGAAATACTTGAGCCGGATCAGGGGCTCATCTGATAGCATAAAAGGTGAAACAAAACATGTCAAGAGAGCATGTGAGTCTGCGCGTGTACGAAGGCAAAGGAAGAGGCGGAAGATTGGGTCTGGTGTGTGAGGCACTGTTGGACACTGCTATCCATCCGAAAGCACAACGGTAAGATCTCCGTGCATGATAGCGGCCTGTAATCAAAAGTCAGTCCTGTGCAGAAAACAAGAGCAGGGTGACCTACTGTACAACCGCGATCTGGGTCTTCCCAGCACTGACCGCCCTCGCACCACTGGTTCGTGGCGCTCTTGTACCTGCACGCCGAAACGACGCCATCTCCAACAAAGGTAATGTCGTACCCGAGTCGCTCCTTTTTGCATAATTCGTTCTGCTTCAAGCTGGAAAAACCCTGTTGCGCAGGACCGTCGTCGAACGATGTACCGAAGACTGCGGGTGCCCAGTTACCCTTGCCTCCCATTTCTTTGCCCCAAGTACACGCCTCGTCTTCCGGCACGCCTTGCTTGTTGACATAGTATTGAGCGGATGTCTTTTTGCCTTGCCAGAAAAAATACTTCTGCTGGTCGGGGTTGGCTAAGAATCCTGTCTCGCCTGGTCCGACTGTGACGGGGAAAGTCATGGATTCCGTGCCTATCTACATTAGCAGTCATCTTCTAGTAATACACAAATGTTTACCTGGATAGTCGGTGCGACAGAATGAGACCGATTTCGAGAGCTTATTCTGTACTTTGACACCCATTCGTTTGGAGCCTTGCACACATAGTGTGTTGGCAATCTTGCCGTCGGCCATTTCGAAGTATCCGTCTTTGTTGCAGTACAGGCCACCGACAGTTTGGCCATGTTTTCCTTGAATTGAAGGAAATGACGCCTTGAGGTAGGGATTTGGACAGCCATACGAACAAAAGCTCCCTGGGGTGCAGCAGGTGCCGTCTGAGCATGAGCCTTTGACCACAGTCGTAATGTCGTCGAAGCCGTCTGATCCCACGTATTGCGGGTCCTGAATACCAGACCACCCACCTAGGCCTTCATGAGCGATAGGGAGTGCACCATACCCATGGGGAAACTCGGTACAAGCGATCTTGCCATCCGGGAACTCTCTGTCGCATTCGGCACAATAGCCATTCTCATCGACCATGTCAATCCAAGGGCGGGGTGATGCATCAGGCTGCTGTATGTTTGGCGCATCTGGAGGGTTCGGGGTGGCTAGTGGTGTCTCGGCCGCAGGCATCTCAGGCTGGGACTGGGGCGCATCGTCGGGCTCTTCGATGTGATATTCGATCTGCTCTGGCGCAGGCTCATGGCTGGAACTCGGTGGCGGAGTGGGCAATGCGACAGACGTATCGGTTGCGGATGACAAGACATTGTCCTGTCCCCACATCAAAGTGCCATTGGCGATACCCTCGCGAGCCTCTTCCTCTGATATGGCATGGTCCTCGAGCCAGTATACAATTTGCGTCTGAGTAGCGGCTGGAGCATACACAATGTCGCGCTTGACTGGGCCGTGAGCGTGAGCACGACGGTGCAGATGATGGGGCTTGGCCGATGTGACTGCAACAATCGCAGTGACAGTAATGACATGCTGAAGCTTCATTCTGGGATCTGACTTTTCTCAATACTTTTGCGGCCAAGTGGCTAACAGCTCCATCTATTGTTAGCTAGTGTTGCAAAGGAGTGGTGAATGCACCGACAAACCTCTTCTCTTCCTTGGAACCAGCAATTAACAGGCGCTTGCTTGTAACGACTTGTGCCTCGATACTTACAGCTTGTTTGCTTTTGAGCCCGCTTCGGATTGGCTGTGCAAGCGTGAAGTGTGGAAATATAACTGTAGTGCTTAAGGAGTGAAATGGAGATGATGCTCCAGGTGGGGAGACAAAAGAATGGCTATGGAGGGCTCGGCCGACAGTGCTGAATCGAAAGGTTATTTTCGGAGCAGGTCTTGTAGGAAGCTGTGAGTGGAAAGGCGAGGATGGGCGCCGTTTGTTTGTCTGCTCGTGCCAAGACAGCCTCGCTAGCGTGGCTACGCTGTTTGCACAGGAAGGAGCAACGAATTGGGACACGTGCTTGCGAATGTCCAGATCCACTGCAGCCAATAGGAAGCTGCGTATTGTACAAGCAGAAAGGAGCGTTGGGCGTGAGAGACGCTTGCAGAGCTCAGTCAGGCGATGGCTAAAGGACGGGTGTAGGAACGAGTAATGGGAAGACAACAGTCTGTTTAAAAACGCAGAGTAGGAGGAGATGGATTACAAAACCCTTCCCGGTCCAGAAGCCCCCCTAGGTGTAGCGAGCTGAGATGGTGACACAATTACATCAGGTACGTATTCGGACTATCAAGCTGTGCCACCACCGCGTATCTAGTTTATGGCTGCAAGGCCGTGTCAGCATAAACTCTAGCCCAATCGATGGCCACCAACAAGATAAGCACCATCAGCTCAGTGTTCTAGTACCGTGGCATAGAACGACTAGAAGTGTTTGCGCGGACCGGTCCTGCTGTCAACACAGTGTGGAACGTCGACCCCTGGCTAGAAGATAGCCAGCCACATGCGCTTTTATTCCACGAGCCTGGACCGTTGTACTCGCCATACCAACGCCTAATATATCCAGGATTTTCCTTGGTCTTGCATCAGCAGCTGGCTCTTTGCGATTCGGTGAGTGTTACATACGTCTATCTGTTAGACGAGAAATACGAATACGAGGCCGCTATGGCCTACGATGAACCTGGTCACATCCTTTGCTGCTCTGCGGCGGCAGCACTTCAGACAGGATTATCAGCTGCGAATAGAAAGGAAAATGATGGTTGAGGCTTGCGCTCGCCTCAAATAACAGCGTGTGCGAGGCTGTGTGAAGGGCCACGTGATTCAGTCCTACCCCTTCCAGCCAACGTGCTCCCCAGTAACCCGGAATTCAACCACCAAGTTCATCACATCACATTGCTCGAGTAATCTTTGTTACGTGGCTAGAGGATTCACGAGTGCTGCTCGAAACCAAGGTACCGCAAAGCTCGTACTTCAATGCAGCCCTGTTGTCATGTTTTACAAAGCCTTGGCATATACCGTATTAGGTATTCGCAAGCCATACAAATCCATCTACTTGACATGCAGTAAGATACGGTGGAACCTCCGAGCATGTCAGAAGTGGGCAGAGATGCGTGGTCGATGTTCGCCCTGGCACTAGCTCTGCAGACCCACATGTTCGTCCTCGACACGCATGCAGGGCTGACCGGGGTCGGTCCGCATCAAGCGCGCCGCAGCTTGCACAGTGCATGCGTACCTGTCTTGTGACAAAGGAACTACCATGTGAAGATACTTCGTTTTGTGTGTAATGATGTGTTTTCAATATGTACAAACTCCCCAGCCATCTCGATGCCGGAAAGCACCCGCCCATTTCTGTGTCCTCTTTGCACTGATGATACAGCGGGCTCACTACCCAATCACAACAACCTCATCTCCGGGGTTGCTACGTCCAAGGCCATTTAGATTTGTTGAAGATAGTTTGCTGGGACGCTGCGTACGACACCGTCTTTTTCCACGTCTGCCCATCCGTCACCGGCGTCCATGTTGATCAGCACGAACCGGTCTCCTTCTGTCATCGAGTGCTCTACGTCGGTTTGTGCTGTATAGTCGTACAGTGCCTCGACATATTTGAGCTTCTTGGCGCCACGCTTCGGCGCTACCGCTGGCCCCTTTTTCTTAACAGGAGCAGCTGTGTTCATGTTTGTCGTTGACGCTGAAGAAGCAGAGTATGTCGAGTCTGGACGTGCTGACGAAAACGTCGAGGCTGTCGTGGGAGGCGTTGCCACTATAGTCTCTACATACGCTGCGGGGACTAGGCCTTCTTTGACACCAGCGCGAACCTTCATCCATCCAGATCCGTCTGTATGGCAACATGTCAGTGACTAGAACACAATGTGATCAAAAAAAAACATACCATCGGCTTCTAGTATAGTAATCTCTGTGCCTTCAGCCACCGTCACCTCTCCGTCGCCGTGTTCTTGGTACGCGTATAGCATCTTGCCCTTGGGTTCGGCCGACTTGGATGTGGGAGTAGGAACATCTTCTTCACTCTTGATGTACTGTGCTGGCGGAGGTGCAACTATGCGGTTCTTCCTAGGGCCCGGTGCTGGTGCTGGCGCCTTCTTTTCTGGGGGTGGCGGCTCTTCAGCGGTCGGTGATATTCCAGCTATCGACCGTTGTGCAGTCGCCGAGTAGCCAGAGCTCAGTGTGTTCATAGAATTCACTGTGTCACTCCTGCCTAGCCGCGGCATGTCTGCGCTAGAGCTCGTCGCAGCACCGTTTGTAGCCGTCACAGTGTGCGCGGCCTTTTGCCGCTCTTCTTTCAGTTTCTTCTTTTCCTCTTTGCTCTGTTCTCCAGGACAGTCGGCCGGGACCTTCATCTCGCACTTGCTGTGACAGGTGTAGCCACAGTCTTTGCAGTCGAATCCTTTTGCCGACAGACCCCATATGCGATCTCCGCATAGATCGCAATTTGTGGGTATCTTGAATGTCTGGGATTTGAAATTGTGGTTCCTCGCGCCAATGCTAAGGTCGCCTACGACGGATGTGATGGTCGAGACTTCGACTTCAGCGCTCACTTTCTGGCGTTCCACTTCATGCATCGTTTCTTGTATCGCAAAGATGGCACGAACAATGTCGACTTCCTCTCTCTTATCTGTTCCGTCTCTTATCTTTTGCCGTACCGCCTTGGCATTCTCTACCTCCTTGCGCTTTTTCTCAAGCTCGCGTTTGTGTTCTGACAAAGAAGATTTTGACTTTGTGAGTACGTTGCGCAAGAAAATTGTCGCAGACTCATCGACGGCGATGTTACTGTCGTCTAGCCAGACCGGGCTGGGCTCAAATTGAAAGTCCTCAGGCTCCTGCCATGGACCAGCGTTATGCCGCACGAACATCATCGAGTCAAGTAGAGGGTTGTTGCGTGGAATCTCGCCGGATAGATGGTTCAGGTACTCGGTACTCCGCGTAAGCGTTTGCGTCTCGATCTGCGCCGCCAGCAACCATATCGCATTCAGCTTGTTGACTCGCGTTTCGGAAAGGTCTTGAAGGCTCTGCAATGGTCAACAGAACTCTGCCCAACTTGTGGTGGTACCTACATCTAGCAACTCGGGGACGTACTCGTGGTAGTACATCTCCTTTTGCTTATTGGTCACGTTGATACTAATCAGATAGGTGTTCTGTCCAGATTAGCTGTTGGAACACCAAAGTAAGGGCGCGCGCAACATACCTTGACGTTGCGCATCTCGACCTGCTGTTGGTTAAAGGCATTCTGTGCCTTTGCTTTGCCATGGTCAAACGCACTATCCACCTTTTTTCGCCGGCTCTCGACCTCCTGACAGACACTGTCGTATTTGCCCTTTTGCTTGCGCAGCTCTCCGTATTGGTTGTCGCGTTCCTTCTCCAGCTTGGCAGCATAGTCGGCGTGCAGTTTGCGCAATTCCTCGGTCCGTGTGCCGAGGAGCTTTAGGGGGTCGGCAAGTTGGGTGATGAGGGCGCCAGCGAATTGGTCATGTTCGGCTGCGCGGGACTCGAGGGTGCTCAGCTGAACTCCCCATGTCGTCATGGAGGCGCTAGGTATGCTCGTCAGCCAGATGGGCCTGCAGTTGCAACGCGCTCGTACCTTTCCAAGGAGCCCGGAGTCACGGTGGGCGTGTCGCCAACACTCAAGCTGCTCTGCTTCTTGGCTTTCTTCTCGTAGTACTTCTTCGCAAGCGCGCTGAGTTTTGCCGAGTACTCCTTTTCTATGGCGCTTCGTTCCCGGTAGAACTGCTGTATGTCGTCCAGCCAGGAGATGCCGCCGGACACCTGCAGCCTCTCACATCAGTCATGGGAAGCGCAGCCCTCATGGGTCATACAGTCGCTGTATACGCAGAGCGGAAGGGGCGGGGTTGTACAGCTAACATACCCAGGCGTTGACCGTCTTGAAGCCATCCTGAAGCCGTCTGTTAGCACCCGCTCGGAGGAGCCGCGTAGAGGGCGCATACCTTGAGTTCGGCACCAAATTGGGGCGCAATGTCGACGTCCATGGTTTCTGCAAAGCTAGGGGCTGGAGACGAGGAGAGCGGGGATCGGCACCCCAGACATGTAGTGTGAAGGACTTCTGGGGCGAGGACGGGGGGAGGGCTACGCGAAGTATACAAGGTGTCTTCGTTACCGGATGCCCAAGAGTGGGGCAGGAGGAATGACAGAAGGAGGCGGTGCGCGGCAGGCAAGGGAAGCCCGGGATTTGGTCCGATGACGTTGTGTCGCCGTCTTGCGCGGCTCCTTGGGAGATTCCGAGTCTGAAGCTCTGGTGTGGGCGGCGCCTTGCAGGCCGGACAATGCAATACACGCGCGCGCCCAAGCGTAGAACTGGCCCTTCACCCGGTCGCGACACTATGGGCGGGCTCACATGTGCCAGCGCCAGCGCCAGCGCCTACGTACTCCAGGCCCGGGGCATGCAGCGCGGGCGGGCGCGCGCGCTACATCCGGCTAGCGCTGCAGCCCCGCCAAAGGCTGCTTGCCTGCTCTCTGAGCTCACACAATTTCCCGCGCGTCCCTCCATAGCAACAACAACACAACAGCATTCATTTCCCCCGGCCCTCTTTGCTGCGCGGCTGGCTCTATCGCTCGGACATCGATTTATCCGTACACTCCTGCCGGACATTACGCTGACACCAATACCACCGCACTAGGATTTACTCAACTTCACCGCCCGCCATGTCGACAGCTGAGGAGACGCCCCTCAAGCAGGAGGTCCCTGCCGAAGAGGCGCCCATCGAAGAGACGTCTGCTCAGGAGACACCCGCGCCCGAGCCCCAGGACTCGCTCGAAAACGCCCAGGTCGATGGCAGCGGCGAGCAGGGCAATGGCTCTGCTCTGGCAGACGCCAAATTCAATGTCGAGGTCAAGCTGGCCGACCTGCAGGCCGACCCCAACAACCCCCTGTTCTCGGTCAAGTCTTTCGAGGACCTGCAACTGTAAGCTCCACGCGCTCGCCATCCGGGCGGTCTGACAGATATAGCTCCGACGAACTGCTCAAGGGCATCCGCAACATGAACTTCCGCAAACCGTCCAAAGTCCAGGAGAAGGCTCTGCCGCTGCTGCTGCTGAACCCACCTACCAACATGATTGCGCAATCGCAGTCGGGAACGGGCAAGACTGCTGCCTTCTCGCTCAATATCCTTTCTCGCGTCGACCTCTCGAATCCCGAACCGCAGGCTCTGGCACTCGCGCCTAGCCGAGAGCTCGCTCGTCAGATTCTGGGCGTCATCACCCACATGGGCCAGTTCATGGAGGGTCTCACGACTATGGCTGTGATTCCTGACCCGTCGCGGAGAGGCCGGAAGTTCGATGCGCAGGTTCTGGTTGGCACGCCTGGAACAGTCCTGGACATGGTGAAGCGACAGTTGATCAACCCCAGGGGCATCAGGATTCTTGTCCTGGACGAGGCAGACAACATGCTGGACCAGCAGGGTCTGGGCGAGCAATGCACCCGTGTCAAGGCACTGCTCCCCAAGAACATTCAGACGGTTCTCTTCTCGGCTACCTTCCCGCCCAACGTCATCGCATATGCTAAGCGCTTCGCACCCAACGCAAACACGCTGACTCTGGCCCACGAGGAGCTGACCATTGAAGGCATCAAGCAGTTGTACATTGACATTGATAAGGACAATGACAAGTATGCTACGCTGCTCAAGTTCTACGGTCTGATGACACAGGCTTCGTCCATCATTTTTGTGCGAACACGAAGGACTGCCGAGGAGCTCGAGCAACGCATGGTAGCCGAGGGTCACAAGGTCGCACAGCTGAGCGGTGCTCTCGAGGGTCCTGAGCGTGACCGTGTCATTGACCAGTTCCGTTCTGGAGAGGCCAAGGTTCTCATCACCACCAACGTGCTCGCCCGTGGTATCGATGTGCAGTCTGTTACCATGGTCATTAACTACGTAGGCTATACTCTTAACATACACAAGATGCAGAGCAGCGATACTAATGGAATCGCAGGATGTCCCAACCATGGCCAATGGCATTGACGCTGATCCCGAGACGTACCTCCACCGAATTGGTCGCACTGGTCGTTTTGGACGTGTTGGTGTCGCCCTGACCTTTATCCACGACAAGGCGAGCTGGCAGCAACTGCACGCCATTGCCTCCTACTTCAAGACTGAGCTGCACCCGATCGACACATCCGACTGGGACGCCGTGGAAGACATGATTCAGACAATCATCAAGTCTTCGCGCGCCGGCAAGACGACAGAAGAGATGACGGAAATGATTACCAAAGGATCGTAAGATGTTATGAGCATGGAAAGAGCGACAGCATCGGAGAAAAGAGTGGCATCAGAGTGCTGGACATGTATGTGCCATGTAGCGAACTGAAATGTTTCTACGTTTGCGATGGACGGCTTTTCAGAATCAATGCCCTCGTAGGGTTTCGAGAAAAGATGCAACGAAAGGGAAATTACGTACGACGGAAACGAATCAAAGATACCCAAAATGAAGCATGCAAAGTGAGCAAGTTTACCAACTTTTCTTCGTCCTCGTCTTCCTCTTCATTAGTTCTCATTTTTTTTCCTTCTCCCTTCCTCTTGTATTTCATTATTTCTCGTGTATTTTTTTTCTTCTTCTTCTTCTTCTTCCTCTTCATTATTACTTCTCACGTCTCAAATGCCTTTGGCGCCGTAACCAAGATGACAACAAGACTGCTTCCAATCAGCGCACCAGCAATCCCACTCACCAGAATGATACTTCCCCTGGACGCAGGAAACTTGCCGCGAATCACATAATGCTGGGCCTCAAAATACCTGTGGAAGCCAATCAGCAGCATGAGTATACTGATGCCTATAAAGGTGGCGCCGAGGGGTTTCCCCAGCTGCCGCAGCTTAGCCTGCGGCGACGCGGGCGACTGGAAGTCCGGCGCATTCGACAGCGAGGTGTTCAGGCGGAACAGCTGGGTAATGGCAATGCCGATGCTGGCAAACGAGAGCGATGTGCGGAGCCAAGCTAGAAATGTGCGTTCTACATGCCGTCAGCTGACCTTGACTTGATACTTACTGTGAAGGAGAGAGAGAAGATGGAGACATACCCAAGGCCAAATGATCCCGCGCTACACTCCCCTTGTTATCCAACTCTATGCTCCCGTACTTCTCCCAGAACTCGGCCCACCACCCTTTTTCCCGGCGCTCGGCTTCCGCCGCCGCACTGCCTGCAGACCGGGCGTCGTGGCGCTGCGCAGACGAGGCGGCAGAGTCGAATTGATTTGCACCCGTGCTGCTGCCATTTGTGCATTTCTGGCTGCGCGCAGGCTGTACCGCGCCCGCTGTGCCGTCTTGCTCTGCGGTATTGCCGTCGTCGTTGTCGTCTTCTGCTCGCCCGGAATCCGTGGCTGCAGGCCCAAAGTGCGCATGTTGCTGTGCGACGTCGTTATCGGTGTCGGCGCGTGCGCGCATGCCAGGCGAGAGCGTCTTGTAGTCTTTCTTGGGGGATGCGGCGTCCGACGGACTGAGCATGGGCGACGTCTCGTCTGCAGCCCGTGGTGCGCCCGCGCCGAGTGAAGAATGTGCGTGTAGCTGTTGTTGTTGTAGTTGTTGGCGGTGGTTGTGGTGTTCTGAGAAGCGGTTCCGCGGCCCCAATGACGACGAGTCTGCCATTGCTTTCGCGTTATCGATAGTAGTTTACTAAGTACGTAAGTAGTAGGAAGGACTTCCAAATCTGCTTTTACTGTAAACAGCGGACTTGGGCAGAGAGGGGCTGTAATGCTTTGTCTCAAAAAAAAAGGGTGAGTACATCTGTTCGCTGCGGGCCGGCTGTATCACATGCGCGCTGGGTTCTGGAGGGATATTTGCCGGAATCGGCCCCTCGTAAGTAGCGGCGGCGCGTGGATGTTGCCCAAACGTCATTTCGTCCCGAGGTTGCGACGTTTTGGCGTTCCTGGCACGCGTTGGCCCGTTCCCCCCACGGGGGATTGACAAGCTCGACTAAGTAGGCCTGCATGCTGGAATATGCAGAGGAGATCTTCGCGGCCTCGTATCTCGAATTCCGGCGCCCACGCGTTGTGGTTGCATATCTGTTGCTTGGCTGGATCGCGGCAGTCAGCTGCATTCCCTGCGTGGCACACGACCAACTGCGCAACGGGCCTATCGGACCTCAGCGTTTCCCGCAATGTGTCAAACAAAGTGCAGCTTCAATGTCAAAGTGCTATGCGCATGGATTCACTAAGCCAGACTGGGGAAAAATCCGTCCTGTGTGGTATTTCAAATCTAGATCTTGCTAACTGGTATATATTCCTTGCCCGGCAAAGCCTCATTTCCAAAACATGCGTATCATGTATGCGCGGCGACCAAACACAACGCTCATGATTTGCAGCAACCCATGTTTAAATCGCCCTTTCCAACGCCGCCCAATGACCACTGAAACAGAGCAGCCCGCAAGTATGTAAAAATCCGCCGTCTACTCTTTTACTCGTTGACGTGGTACACCTGCAGTTACAGTTAGCATCATGTAGTCGTCATAACAAAGCTTAAGAAACCCACAAGGTAGTTGGGCAGTCCAAAGCTCTCCCAGTTCAATCGGGCTGCCATTTTCGCAAAGCCCTCGGTCTCAATGAGGTGGTAAAAGGCAAACGGTGGGAACATGGCGCCGTCCCGGTGCACCTCGGCCTTGACCAACAGTACAGCACCTCCTACACCATCGAGTTTGATCTTTGCGTGAGGATCCGCGTTTGCATCGTACATCTTGGCCATAAGGCTACGGTAGGTTGCCATCTCAGCATACCCTTCGAGCAGGATGTCGTCCTTGCCCATCTTGTTGGCCAGGTCCTTTGCAATGCTGCTGTCGATCCAGTTATTGAAGTCGTATTCGCGCACGTCCATGGTCTTCTTCTCCTCATTGTAGTATCGCTGGAAGCAGTTGGGCACAATGATGGGCACGTTGTAATCGGCAAGATCCTGGATCAGCGTCGGTGGGGTTTCAACAATGTCGCCATCTATCCACAAAACCCACGAGGTCGAGGGCCCCAAGGTTGTGAACAGGAGCGAGTTTCGTGCCTTTGCCATGGCCGCCCGCCGCGCCTTCTGGTTCTCCATCTTGTGGCGCTCGGCCTCGTTTTGCGACTGGAGCGGCGACTCGGTGTCCTGGCGGAGGATCGTTACAGCGGCGAAGCGCTTGGTCTTGGGGCCCGATTGCGTCTTGGCGACCTGGGCCTGCAACGCGGCGTATGCGGCGTTGCCTTCCTTTGTCTTTGGTATTATGAAGCCCAGAGAGATCAGGTTGTGTGGGTACGAGAGCTTGAGGAGGTTGTCCCAGTACTCCTGGTAAAACCTGGCCAATGGGGTGAGGATCAGCACCGTCTCCTCGTTCTCAATGGGCGTGCGCGAGTTCGTCACATTGTTCATGTAGTAGTGCACGACGGGCGGCGCGGCGTGTGGCGCATTCGACTTGGATTTGTGGAAGGGCAGCGACGGAGGCGACAGCGGGTTGGAGGCTACCTCGCCGGAGCCCGACTTGGGAATGCTGGGGCCATCGCCGCCGGAGAAGAAGAAGACGAAGAAGCCCACGCAGAGAATGGCGGCAAGGACCAGCGTGATGGGATTCGAGCGTCGAAGCGAGCGTGACATGGTGGGTGGAGGGGGCTAGGGAAAAAGGCGAACCGCGGCTGCCAGAGTAGGAGAGCGTCTATGGGCGGCGCATCAGAAGAAGAAAGCGGCGGCGGCGGATGGTGGTGAGGTGGTGGCTTGCTGCAGCGCAAGGAGTTGCGCGAGACGTGGCCTGGCCGGCGCTCGGAAAAAGTGTCAATGGCGATGACAGTCAAGGGGGTGGAGGCCAAGCAGAGTGCCGGGGGGTTCGAGGGAGCGAGCGAGGGCACGCAGAGTGGCGGAACAGGCTCAAGGCGTTCGAGGGCAGATTGCAGGAGGGAACATGAGCAAGGCCAAGGCCATTGTCGGAGCCCTGCACTGTCGCGATGGTTGCGGCCCTCTGCTTACGTAAGTACGCATCCCTGGCCCTGTGCGTCCACTCCACTCCACTCCACTCCGCCCAACCACCAACCAGCTGCTACCCGGGCTGGTGCTGGTGCTGGTGCTAGCGTCGATGCGTCATGGACGCCCGCCGCATCTGCAACTCCTGCTCGCTCCAGCGCCGCGCTCAATTGAGCCTCGACAAATGCCTCTGCTGCTCGCACGACCATGGCCAGTCCTGACGCGTGCTGTCGCCGCCGCCCTCGCTAGTCGCCGCCCGCCACGGCGCGCGTATGCTGCGGTGCCACCGCCACCATCGACAGCCACCGCCGCCCCCGAGGGACCAAAGCCAAAGACCATCAGCGGCGCCATAATCATACCCGCCTCTCTCAAAACTCATGTAAGGCCCCTCGAAGCTTTTGAAATCTGCATTTGCCGACCCTTCTCCATAGCCACGCCACCTTTTCCAGTCCATCAAGGCCTTGCCGTTGGAAGATGCCCTCAGGAAAACTTTCACCGTCTTCTTTGTCACGCCGTCCTACGCACACTTTCTGCTCGACGACGACTCTTTCCTGCACGATGCCCTTCTCCGCATCTATGGCGGCGTGACAGACGCGGCCGACCTCAGCATACATGCCCTTTGTGCTGTTGTGGATAAAGTCCCAGCTCCCCGGCCGTGGAAAAGCCATTCCTTCGAGGATGAGGTATCATGGCGCAGGGTCCAGCCGCCCATCGCTGGAGCAGGCTTCGAAGGCATCGCCTACGTCTCTCTTCGACCCGGCGCTTCTGTTTCACCCTCCGGGTCGCTCTCTCCGTCAGAGAATGGTGCTATCGATTTCATCACAGCAGATTACTTTTCTGACGGCGCAGCCCATCTCGACACATTGCGACTCCCCCTTGCAAATACAGTCTTTCAGACAGGGACGCCAACGACCATGTTTCAATCCACCTGGCAGACGCACGGCACTCCAGGCAAATTGACTCTACTCGCAAAGACCAACACATCTCATCACGCTATTCGTCTAGATCACACCCCTTACTCTCTGCACGATACATCTGCCCTCAACATCCCTTTGTTTCCCCTCACCTTGCCTCGCGTTGTGGAAGGCTGCATGGGCAACATCATCCGTCGTGTTTTGGACGCTGATGGCAATAGTGTTCAGGCATCGTCAGAGCTGGAGGACGCGGTCCCAAGATTTTTCGCGGCCAGGGGAAGGCCGTCACAGGCAACTGTTGCTTGGGCGCTAGTGATTCCCAGTAGCCTAAAGGACAAAGTCATTTCCAGGACCGAGGAACTCTTCTCGAATCTACCCACGAAAGACGACGCCACTCCTACCGAGCCGGAGCATGCTTGGGAACGTCTATGGTGCAGCAGGCCACCGGCTTGGAATACGCTCGTCTCCCAGGCAATCTCAGAAGGCGCGCGTCTCCACCGTGTCCTAAGCGGAGGAGGTGGATGGGGTAAGAAGGCAGGCCTGCTGTCCTTGGATCCAGTACCGGTCTATGGACCTCCCGAATCAATTGGTTCTGATGCTGCAGCCGTCAGTGACGATCCGAGCGATTTTGAATCCACTCTCACACCAGTCGTACGAGACGGTGACTCGATTCAATTCTTCATTTTGCCAAAGGCTATGCTTGACCATGAGGCTCGCCAGTTTGACAATTATACCAGTGTCACAAGATTGACAAGGAAGGGCAAGCTTTGGGGCTGGGAGCTAGGCACCGTCCCAAGCACAATGGATTCCATTCCCGGAAAGTCATGGCAGCACCAGACGGCTCGAAAAACTGCTTATACTTTGTTCAATAGTAGCTTTGGCGCCTTGACAGAAGGAGCCATGACCCTAACACGTCGCTCTTGGACAAGACAGGGAGGCATCAGCTCAGTGCATACAACGATGCTTGATGTTCCTTTCTCCCGCTTCTGGACTGTCAATTCAACTAAAATGCGTGTAAAACATCTCAATCCTGAGCAAAAAGACATGGACGGTGCCGGTAAGGACAAGGACGTAGGTGAGCCTGGTCCAGAGTAGCCTCTGCCTACACTGTATTCTAATTGTGCAAGTAGCAAATTACAAATCTAAATGAACTGAACTTGTTGTCCAGAGGTGCTTTCAATTCTTCTCATCATGTACGAAATGCCTTGCTTGATACTCGATCAGTTCTTCCAAGAGTCTTGAGTATTAAAGGGCCAGTGCTGGCACGTACATTCTCAAGCACTACTCTG
This sequence comes from Exserohilum turcica Et28A, assembly GCF_000359705.1. NCBI lineage: Eukaryota > Fungi > Ascomycota > Dothideomycetes > Pleosporales > Pleosporaceae > Exserohilum > Exserohilum turcicum. The sequence goes on along the minus strand of NW_007359926.1, from coordinate 1,351,327 downwards.
GTGCAAGTTCAACGGTCGGAAAACGAGACTACGGACCTGGGGGACTCGAATACCCACATTGAGGGATCGCAGTCCGGACATGAAGAACCTAACGTCGAAGAGTCGTCGAGAAATGGCAGCGAATTGTCTACTCACAAAGAGGCTCGCCCGCACTCTGCACCAAAAATGACAATACCCGAACTGGTAGATGCACTCGGTATCACCGGCGTCCGCAAGTTTGGCAAGCTCAGCGTCCGCACAGCAAAAGCCATACAGCGCGAACTCCGCCGAAGATTCGACCAACAATCAAAACAATACCACGCCATCCTCTCATCGCGCCGTCCCCAAATCCCAATCAAAAAAATCCCAACAAAGCAGCCAACCCTCCTGAGACGCATCCTCACCGTCGACAACACATACCACGGGCTGCGCCGGCCCAAGCCCAATCTCATCCGCAAAATGGGTGTAAACACCGAACACACGGCGGGCCTCATTGTAAACGCCTTCCGCGTCCTGGCGTTCCAGACAGACGGCCTGCTCCAGGAAACCGGGTCCGCCATCGTGAGCATCCGGCTGCGGCGCCTGCGCGCAGAACTACAACGGTATAGACGGCGGACGAGGCGCTCGCGCGCTCGACGTAGATTGGAGGAGCGCAGACGCCGGCGTCAGCGTCGAGTGAGTGAACGGAATACTGCAGCTGGGGAAAACAATACTACCGCTACACCACGACCCCGCGTACGACGCATACGCGGCGGGCGCCCCGTGCAGATGAAATTCCACACTGCGTTTCCCGTCGGCACCATTCGGTTCAGCGACGGGCGCCGCGCCAAGCTGAAGCGCGGCGTGAGGAGCACCCGTTCTGCGTCGTTGTCACCGTACAGCTACAGGTACAGTAGAGGCTGGAGACGAGGCAGCGTGCTGCGACGGGTGCGTGTCGAGCAGCGCGGTACCGAGGCGGCGCGGCGCAGAGCTGAGATGGCGCGCGTGTGGAGGCTGAGGCGCAGGGAGGCGGAGCGGTTGGAGGCGACGGTTGAGTCGTGGCTTAATGCTGGTACTGGTGCTGGTGCTGGGGGAGGTATAGGTTTCTGAGTGTGGTGGGGAGGGAGTGAGGGAATGAGTGTATGATATGATATGATGTGATGCGATATGATGTGATATGATATGTGTAGAGTGTTCCCCTTTGTGTGTATATTACATAGTGTATGAGAATAGATAGCTAGTTGTGAATACTCTGTCTTCTCACCACAATTTCAAACCCTCATCTTCGTAAGAGGAGGGAAGACGGCCAAGTATCTTCGAATGTGCAGAGGGCGTGTTGAACGTGTATGTACTACAAACGGCAAAAAAGAAAAAGAAAAGGAGACTGCGTGGAGAAGCAGCCGTTGGATCGACAAAAACCCCACATATACGTACCGCACATCACATAGTCTCATAGATGCAGACAACCCTCTAATCACGACATGCCCGATGTCTAGTATGAAAAAATGAAAAAACATCACATATCACGACCAGGCAATCACTCCACACTTCACAGAACCGAAACGAAACGAAAAGAAAACGAATTTCCATATTCATCACCCGCCCCGTAGGGTGGTAAGGTAGAAAACTCGCCTCCCCATGTGTATTTCCCCCAATCGCCCCAAAAGACATGAAAAGTTGGGACTTTCTGTGCCGACCTTTGCTTAAAACCACCATCCCAGCTTTTGTTGGCCGTGTAAAGAAAAGAAAAGAAAAGGCAAACTCCGAGGCTCATGAATTACTACTTAGCAGTCGGAGATAAAAGGAAAAAAAAGACATATAGAATATGGGAACTTTCCCCCGGGATATCGGCCTTGTCACATTCAGATGTAGAAAAAGGCCTCGCATGGGTACACGTCAATGACAGGATGTGAGCCTTGTCGGTAAGGAAAGGGGCATGGTGGTGCTGCTGATGTCAGGTCTTTGGGGATCGGCAACATGGCGGAACGGCGGCACTTGACACATTGCATGTGTAATTGTCGATCAGGGTGCGCCAGGTCAAAGATGGATGGTTAGACTGCGAGACTGCAGGGGCTGGTCTAGAGGTCCACCTTCGAGGCCGTAAAGTCCCAGAGCATCTTGACGAGGGAATCAGGCAGCGTGTACAGATCGACATGGAACTCGCCGTCTGTCACATGTTAGCATGTGTGCCCTCGGTCCCCAAAACTGTGTCCACTTACTCTCAACGTCGTTCTTGGTGTACGTCTCACTCGTCTTGTTGTCGTGAACCATGGTGACGACGTGCAAAAGATCGTCCTCGCCAAGCTTTTGCAGGCCATCCGCCAACTTCTCCATGTCTACGTTCTTGTCCTTTCGGCTCTTCTTCTTGACTGCATCCTTGTTACGCACACCATTTGCCTCGGCGGGACCAGACTCTGCAAGAAGTGCAAGCAGCTCAGGCTTGGGATTCCGGAAGGTCTGTCGGGATCGAGTCAGCCATTTGTGCATGGTGGGAGATTACACTGGCTGTGCACTTACCACCTGGTGCTTGGCCTCGTAGCGCTCCGACTGAAAGTTGAGGTCATGGTCGAGTGTGTGGTCGCCGCCTTTGCCCACAGCGGTCAAGACGATGGTCATCTCGAACTCACCCCAGCCCTTCTCGTCGATACGGAACGGGGGCTTCTTGATGACTGTGTCGCGATTAGCAAGTCTGCATGTCGGTCAATACGGCATGGCACACTTACCATGCTTGTTCTTCTCGAATGACGGGTGCAGGTTGTAGACGGCCTTCTCGAAGACATTGGGCATGACCTCATTACCCTGGTCGTCTAGCAGCCAGACCTCTATACTCCATGACCGCATGGGGAAGCCCTCAACTGGCGATGGCTCGTCGCTGCGGGTGTGTTAACAGGTGCTCATGGGTATACGCGTCAGGGAAGCGCTTGCGACTGCGCGCGGGAGCCGACGTACAGCGGCTTCTGGTGGGTGATGAGCTTGACCCATCGCTTGACCTACTTGGAGGTCAGTACTTGTAGGCGCAAGTGTGCATCTCTCCGGGACACAACGTACGTCGGGCATGGTGGCTAGTTTGCGCCGTGTGGACGGAGTATGCTAAGAGCAACTAGGCGTTGAGGATGCCGTGCACGGTACACAGGGGAGCGCCAGAAAGCAGGCTAGAACGGCAGCTGGGATGCGCGCGACTCTGGCCGTGTGTGTCTTGCGATAAGGGTTGAGCGCGTGTGGTTGGGGTGAAGGTCGAGGAGCACGCGGTGGCTGGTCTGGTCGCGAGCTGTGATTTGGCCAAGGTTGAGAGTGATGCACGTCGCGGCGGGGCGGCGGAGGCTGACTACACTACGAGCTAGGCACTGGGCCTTGCTTGGCCTTGGCGCAAGCACACTTGGACTAGCGGCACTCGGTATCCCATGGCTGCACCCTCCTAAGGCTGTTTGGCCAGCCGGCGCCTTAGTCGCATGCCTCGTATCAAACATGTGAATGTGCCACGACAGGCCAGCAGTCGGTTGTATTACCCCGGACCTGCAGCTGAGAGCGCCAACCGCGTCGGCTTGTGGCTGCAACACTCCAACGGCATGGCATGACTCTGCATTTGGGGGGGAATGCCGTCGACCATGTACTTATATCAGTCGGGCCATTTGGTTGCTATCTAATTGTGTGCAGGCTCTGGGTTGCGTCTTCTACCGCCAGAATGTGTCATCATCCCAAAATGCTCCCTCGCGCTTCATGCAATACATGCCTTCATCCTTCGTTTCTCGTCCCTCGTCCCTCGTTCCTCGTCCCTCGTTGTCCTCGGCTCCAGCCTTGCGCTGGCTGCTACCATTACTCCGACTTGCCAAAGAGCGCCTCGTTCTCTTGTTGGGCCTTGATGAAGGCCTCCTTGAACTGGTTGGCGTCTGACACACATGGTTAGCATTTCCATGTCCGGCTCTACAGGCATGCTGCAACTTACTCTCGCTGTTGGCGAAGCGGATAGCAAGCGTCTGGGCCTCGGGCTCGCCCTCGCTGACATCGGCGGCGGCATTCCAGACCCAGCTGCGGTCGCTGCCTACGTTGGGCGAAAGCTTCATGTCGGGAACAACTGTGCACCCCTCAGTATCGTCTCTTGGTTCCCGTACCAGCAGTCTTACCGTAGTGGTTGGCGCAGACCTTGAGTGTCTTGTCTCGGCGCATGACCAGACGCGTCTTGCCGTTCTCCTTGTGCTTCAGTAACCGGACATCACCAGTGCCTCGCTCCTTCCACTCCCGCGACTCTCGGTCGAACTTGAACAGCTTGGCGCGCATCTTGAACACTTGCTCCTCGAGTTCCTCGTTGGTCTTGGTGTCGACCTTCTCCGTCAGGTGCACGACGGGCTGGAATTCAACGTCAGGCTCCTCGTTCTCGGGGTTCTCGTCCTGCCACCACATCAGTATCGCTGCTCTAGCATCTCTCCGTAGACACGCACATCGGCCTTGCTCTTTGAGGCGCCTGATGGCTCGTCGGCATCATCCTCTTCCTCCTTCTTCGCCTTTGCGGGGCCGCCACCAAACATGGAAAAGACGTTGTCCTTGACCGCAGCCACCGCCTCTGTCGCCTTCTCCGTGACGGGCTTGCTCTCTGTGCTCTCGGCCTTGTCGGCAGCCTTGTCAGTCGTGACCTTGGCCGTCTCGTCCTTGACTAGAGTCGGGCCAGGGTTGGTGGCCTGGTCGGCCGCGGGGTCTGGCTTAGCTGCTTCGGACATTCTTCTTGGATCGGTAGTGTGCAGTTGGACTTTGTGTAGCGTGGCAAGAGAAAGTCTTTTTCGCTGAGTGGGTGCAAGAGTTGGGTGTTCAGTGTCAACACAACTGCCCACAAATTGAGGAAGTGGGATGCATGCCCCTCTCCATGGCGCCTTACCCCATTCGGCTCGGGAGCGTGCGTGACACCCCTGCCCCAACACGCTATTTGTATGACATGTCGTGCAACAGGGCCTCTTTTGCACTGCCTTCCTGGCCGGCTATTCCTTGTTCTCTGCAGTGCAAACTTTTATTTGTCAAGCATCTAACCCTCATCCAAACATCCCACATTACGTCATACGTCGAGCCCAGGTTAGCGTGCAAAATTTGATCAACTTGGACGGATACCGTACTAGGTATACTAAGTATACATTCTATAGCTCATGACTCTGACAACCCACACAAACGCCACATGCCCAATCCACCCCAACCAGTCCAGTGTATACACGGGGTATCATGTTCATAACTCCATGTCCTCGTGACCGTTATCAATGCTGCTGCAACACGTGCAGATTCTACCCACAAAAGGAATAAGCAGAAATTGACCCTCTGTCCTCCCAGTGTCCCATCTCCAAATCCCCAATCCCCAATCCTCAATCTCCACTTACGTCTCTCCACGCACCTTGGCGCATGCCCAGCTCTGCTTCTCGCTGCTGTCTTTTGGAGACAACCCTGCAGCCATTTCTATCCTGCATCGAAGGCGAAGGGCATTCATCCTGGCCTTCTTCATTGCCGATGACGTGCGTACTGGTGCTGTCACTTCCCGTAAACTCGCCCATGCCGCTTCGGGCATCTGTCGTGCTAGATCACCCTTTGTCTGCAACTGCTCCTGAACCTTTTGCCGCATACGTTGGATATGCTCAGACGCAGCTGTCATGTCGATATCCTGCACAGCCATGTATGTCTGCATATGCTGTGCCGCCATGACGGAGACGTTCCGTAGAGTGTCCTGGGTACTAGAAAGACCCAACTTGGCATTCTCAATGAACTGGTCCAGCATTGACTTGTTGTGACCCAGCATGACTTCGAAAGACTGTCGTAGAAGCGGCTTCGAGTGAGTTGCGATGCTAACGTTGAACGTGCCGAATGGATACTTGTGTTCAAGGTCGACAATGTACTCGCCTGTCACGGTGCGGTTGTACCGGATAGGCACTGGTTGCGACTGGCGAGCAATCTGAATTTGGAGCTGTGGTCTCTTGCGACTAGTACCAAAAGCTTTCGAGGGACGGAGTGTGAATTGATGGTCCCCGGTAGTCTGGAGCTCGAAGCCGCCCATGCCTGCATCTTTCGCCTTTGACTTTTGATCAGGCTGCGTGTGGGGTGGTATGACCGTCAGACCTCGCATCGCCGGTGGGATGGATGCAGTCGAGATAGCCGAAGCTATTTGTGAAGACATGGATGCCATCGGGGCGATGCTGGAAGCAATTCCCGTTGTCTCAGAGAGTACTGATAGTGCGGATATGCTTTGTGAAGTCTTCTGGAATAGCATGGGAGCAAAAGCTACGGCCTGGAGTAGAGCAGGTATCAGTGCACATAGGACCATCAGAGATAGTAGCATTCTTGCCACCGACCACTGAATTCCAGTGGTCTTCATAAACGTCTTAATCTTTCGACGAATCCATGACGCCTGTGCTTTCTGGCCTTTCTTCATGCCTTGTGCTGTCATGAGGTGAGGGCTGATGTGAGCAAGGTGGCGATTGAGCTGAGACGGATCGAGTCTGCTAAAGCCACGGTGATTTAGAGGCAATATTGCTTTCAGCTCGTAGTCAGCGTTTGGGTGGTCGCGGCCCTCGACATGTATTTGCAAGGCTGCCGCATCCTCTTCGAGAGACGTAGCACCATGGGGGATGACCTGGGCAAGGTCGATGCATGGAATCTTGACATAGCCAAAGAACTTTCTTGCAACTTCAATGGCTTCTTCGTCTTCAGCAGCCACTTCCGGTTGCGTTCGGTGGCATATAACCACAAGGTCTGGTCGGTCCGGGGAATGAGTGGACATGCCGTGCCCGAATTTGATATGTGTTCCATCTTCTAATTCTACCATGACATGCGTGGGCCTCCCGTGTGAGGTGAGAACTTCAAGATTGATGCAGCGAGAGACTTGCGGAACAGGGACGTACGGCTCGATTTGTCCGCGTACCATGACCGACTTGGAGACGCTAGGGTGGGCACCCAGTGCCGTAGCGATCTGCGCAGTAGTGATATCTTCTGCCCATTTCTCAGGCATCCCAATGTATAATATCTTATAGGAGTCAGGTGTAGCGAGGGGGTATTTTGCCAAGGCTGCCTTGACGGACAGCCTCACCTCGCCACAGCCATAGCGACTGAATACTTCCGGCAGCTCATCTGTGTAGTCCGTCGAGCTCTGGATAACATTACTTCCCTGAATAACGTCTTCATTGTGCATTGGGTGCTCGTTCAGCATGATGCGCCAGGAACTCTCGCTCCCAGACAGGTATGAGGGCACTTCGGTAAGTGTAGAGTCGTCCCATGCTGTGGCGGGGTGTACGTCGGCCTGGTGCTCTGGGGCTTCGGCTTGTGACGAGTAAACGCTGTCATGTAAGCCTCGGCCGCCCATCTCGTACTCGGCCTCGTCGTCACTAAAGTCGTCGGACGTGTCGTCGGGCGTCGGAACGTCGGTGGAGGCGATGGATGCCGTGTGGGCCTCGTCATCGGACACGTCCATGATGCCGTCCCCAAGCAGGTCATAACTACTGTCGTCGAGGGAGCTGCCCGCCTCGTCTGGGTGGTGGCGCTGCGTGGATCGCATCATGAGTGTCTCCAGGTCGAGTTTGGTCAGCGAACAGTCAACTCGCACAGGAGGGAACTTGAGATCGTCAGAGGGAGTGGAATTGCTAGAAGTCATGTTAGCTGGAATTCATAGAGCAGACGGCGTGTGTGCAGTGCCCTCGAGTGCGGTGGGAGGGGCAAGGCAGAGGGGGCCAGGGTGGTGGAGCAGGTAGCAGTGGGCACCCAGGGGGGGTGCTGCCTAACTACTAGCTACGTGCAATGGCGCGTCTGGATGCCCTCCGGAGAGAGAGAGGGTGGGGGCGTATGCGAACCAGGTAATAGAACTTACCGCCGCGGTGGCCGTGAGAAGACTAATTGCAGCTCGGATCCTTCTTCTGTATTCAAGGGGCTGCTCGACGAGATGCGAACAGTTGTAATGGCACGGGCACTGATGGGGTGTAGTCCAGGTGGGATGATGCCGACACAGGTACCCCGCATAGTAAGCGATAAGATACGAAACATGGTTCACATGCCCACCCCGACGGGGGCACGGGGGGGGGAACACCAAATGCGCGACAACCAAATCGTCATCTACCTGCGCGTTGGGCCACAATAGAACAATGCGTCGTTTGCGAGCCGTGTTTCGTATTCGTGGATATAGCGCATTTGCGCCAATATGTAGTATCCCATCGACAACGCCCCCCGTAGCCCTGCTAATCTTTTGCTTCGAGGCTGCCCGACCGCCATGCAACGCCAACACCATACGCCTTACTGAAACCAGTAGTCTATGCTAATGCGCCCACAAAATGCTCACTGGATGCTGGTAGAGAAGCACGCAACCCGAAGACGCCGTGGGCCTTATGGGCCGGGCGATGCCCACCCGCCAGCGACCTCGACCCACTCGGTCAGGCAGGACCCTTCTTTGCCTTCCACGTCGACAATATCCGTGTCACACTTACAGCGACACCCGACTCCGTTTTCCTTGACTGGATCCGGCGTCGCCCAGTATCGGTCTTCCTCGATCCGCTCCTTTTCATTCACTGTCGTCAATTCCAGATATGGCTCTCTAGGGAGCTGTCGTGCAGGGGCGTTGGCAGGGCAGTGCTGAATAGTGGTATGCCGGTAGCCAAAGTCGCGGAAGTAATGAATATCCTCCGGGCCGAGTAATGCACCGACAGCCAGCGAGTGGATAGGGGCGTCTCCCCATCTCTCCATCCAGAAGCCTCCACTGCGGTCCATCAACTCGAAGAAATCGTTGTACTCCTTGCTGCGGAACCAGTTTAGGTTGGCGATTTCGAAGTTGCTCCAGAAATGGCACATGTTGTACGATTCGCCCTCCATGTTTTCGGGGTGGATTTCAGGGAACGCCTCGGAGCCAAACTCAGAGTCCATGATGTCTTGGGGAAAGAAGGGCTTCTTGGGCTTTTCCTCCTTCTTTGGCGCATTCTCGTCCTCCTTCTTTGGCCTCTCAACAAACATCTCCCACATGCCCTTGGAGGTGAGGTTGTTGTTGCGCTTGTATGCCGACGCATATCTCCAGATGTTGGGTACCGTTTCCCTCAGCTCTTTCACAGCGATAGTAAAGCCATACGTCTTCTTGTTTCGAATCATGTGGATGAATGGGTCGTATGTGATGTCGCAGAAATACTTGATTTCCGGCTCGAGACGCCAATACCACTCGTACTTGGCGAGTAGCTCATGCTGGTAGAATTTGCTGCAAAATATTAGCCGAAACTCGAGCCGCCCCCCAACTGTGTCGAACATACCCAGAGTAAAAGCGACACATGTGATGATAGCTCTCCATGCCGCCGTACATGATGGCTCGGTCGCCCTGCTTCGCGATGCCCTCCTTTGCAACGTCAGGATCGACCCAGTCCGGAAAGCCCCATTGCTCTGGCGGGATCTTGCCCCACTCTACTGGAGCGCTGACGTGCTTCAGAACAACCTCGCGGAAGGTCTCATTGAAGTCTCCGTCGTTGAGGAAGACGTAGGGGTAGTGAAACCATCGGTTGAAATGTCTCTCAATCGACTTTATTGACTGTATGACGCCCTCCAACTCCTTGTTCCTCGCCAGCACTACGAATGCGGCGTTTGCTCGGGGCCCGTTGACCTGTGGCTCGAGACAGCCCACTGCGAAGGGCTTGTCGTATTTTTCGCTGATCTTTCTGCAAAGTATTAGCCGTGTGCCCAATGCTGCTGCGACGAGCGCGATCGCACCGTATTGAGGGTGGGGTGCCCGCAGGCATGTTCATAATACCCTGAGAGTCTGGCGACCTCACGAAAAGAATTATGATTATGATTATTACAAGACAGGGGAAGAGGAGCACCAGGCCCAGCGGTATGGAAACGGACGAGGATCCCTTCAGTCGTATCCGGCGACGGAAGAAGGACAATCGCGGAGATGCCTTCTCGGCCCGGCGCGAGAGGTCATCGAACTTATCCAGGCTCTCTTGTGCGGTTGGCAGCCTCTTGGTCATGTCCTGCAGGAGGCCCATGGCTGATTGTGTGTGTGTGTGTCTGTGTGAATGGCGACTGGCAAGCAAACTTTTACTTACTGCCCGCGGCAGTCTTGGACGGGGGGATGCCAATCGCAGCAGCAGCACGTCTCGTGTGATGCGGGCAGATTGGGCGTAAACGATGAATGCGAGGGCCGCAAGCGTGGGATGCAGAGGGCGACGTGTTCAAGACAGACAGGCTGGGCGGGTAGGGTAACGAGCGTGAGGGTGGTGTGGTGACTCCGGGCCGGCGTGTGACGTTGGGGTGGCAATCGAGACTTGACGCGACAGGCGTGCGAGTCGAAAGGGCGGGAGATGCGAAAGGGGAAGGCCGGGGGTGTCGAGTGTAAATTATTTGACGGCAGGCGATTGCGTATGCGTTTCGAGAAGTGCTAGTCGGCAGGGAACATATCAGTGGAGACGTGCCAAGCTCCCTAGAGCGCAGGTCGATAGTAGGCGCATCCGGCCAATGCAAGCCGCAGCGACGGGGCTAGAGCCTTCACGCCCTCTGCCAAGCCGACACGCCCGGTGGACATGCCACGGCCGCAGACTGACAGGAGACAAAGTCAATTCCCGCCGGGGCACACAGACCAGCGAGGGAGCCGCACGGGAGACGGCCGCTAAGCGATACAGTAGCCACGACATAAGACGGTATATACTACATCGATACAGCACATCCATCTTACATCCAGGCCGCGCCCCTTTCCCGCGCCGACGCCGCCATGAGCTTCAAGGCAAAGGACCTGCACTTTGGTGAGTGCCTCGTCGCCGCAGTGGAACCGCCGCTGATAAGCCCAGACAGCTCTCAGCCAGCCTTCTTGCAGCGGCTGCGCGGCCAGCTTCAAAGTGGGGACACAGCCCGCCATGAGCATCCTATTGCGAGAAACAAGCGGATGAACAAGGACGACGACGACGATGATGCGCCGGCCTATGTCATGGAGGAGACCAACCAGTCGCTAACCAAAGAAGAGTACGACGCGCTCGTCTCCGGAAAAGACAGCAAAGAAAACGAAGCCGACGCCGAGTCTGCGGCAGGTGGAGCCCAGCAAAACGCGGCCAGTGGTGCTGAGTCGCGGCCCAAAGACAAGATTGCCCAAGTAGGTGCTAATGCGAAGAAGCGCAAAGCTGCGAAGATTATCGGAGACGGCCAGGGCGATAGCAAAGACGAAGCAGAAAGAGACGACTATAAGCCAGCCGCCAAAACCACCAAGAAGCCAAAGAAGAAGGCCAAAGCAGTCAAGCTCACCTTTGGAGACGAAGATGAGGGGTGAGAAAAACCGAGACTTCTCTGTTTCTTCACAAGCAAGAGAAGCTAGTCGATGCTTCTGTTCAAATGTCTGAACAGAACGAAGCAAGCCTCTCTGAGCATACGCCGACTCTACAGCTACGCTAACCCGGCCACCGGCGTTAGTGCTGAGCCACGCACATCATGTTAACACCGAGACATTGCGAATGGTTCAACATGTTTCGGCTAAGAAATGTGCTAGGACTACGCAGGCCAAATGGCGACGATATACACAATACCCCTTACGCTTGTAACGAGCCAGCACTGCATGTACCGAGTTTTTCAACAGTGACTTGGCTTTACCGATGCTTCTCTTGTTTCCTCTCGTGTCTTGTTCCAGCCACAGAACGAGAATGTCTACATCCTCAATATACAGCTGTTTATTCCCCCATTCCGACTACATATCGTCCATTCTTGTTAGCAACTCACATCAAACCCCCGCAGTCAAGAGGCTGGAGACCAAGCCAAGGTGCAGGTTCCGATCGGAAGCAGGTCGGAACACTTAGCAGGGGTATGCCTGGAGCGGTGCGGCTCGGGAGTCCGCAACCTCCAAGTCGGCACGCGACGTCCCGCGTCCTTCACACCAGCTTCACCATACAACATGGCGAGACTATCGCTAGAGGTAACCTAGTTTTTCGCTCGTGTATGCATTTGTCTCATTCGATTATCAGGATTTTGACCAGCACATTAACAACCTGCGCGACCAACTGCTGTTTCTCAATGAGACTCTCGAAGGGACAGATCACAATGCCCCTGACTGGCTCGCGACGGATCTTATATCGCTACGAAACAAATCAGGCAGACTACATGACGACATGAAGAGGTTTAGAGACCAGCTTGAAAGCGAAGGGTTGGCAGAGAAGAAGGTTCGCGCACGCGCACACGCTCACAATATTTTCTAATCGGGCGCAGGTCAAGGCGTCCAACAAGCGACTCAGTATCGAAGGCGTAAAGCGCGCTTCATTCACGCCTCAACCTCAGGGCTATACGCCGGATTCTCAAGCGATATCCTCTTCCACAAGCCAATCACCCGCCCAACACGCAAAGACAACTCAAGCAGAAGGTGCCGAACTAGTTCAGCATGTCGACGTTACAGAAGAAGTCAACCGGCGGCTACAAGAGAGCCGCTTACGGCGCTTGATGCAGAATCCCAGTACGGCGCAGAAGCGAAAGTACGATGCATACGAGGAAGCACCGCGACCGGAAGATCCGGTCGGAGCAGATGAGGAAGGCCCCAAGGACAGCCACAGTACAGGCGAAAGCGAGCAAACGCCGACGAAACGACTCAGGGGTAGTGGGGTGTTTGAGCAGATGGGAAGCAGAAGCCATGAAGGTCCTGTGCGGTACGACACGGAGCGCTTCGACGACAGGACCGACGTGAAGAGACGAAAATTTCGATGATAGGCACGGGGTCTTCTCAAGCAAGATGGTGGAAGATGCTTGGAGTGCAGCATGAACTCTGTTGTGCGTCGGCAATGCAGCAAATGTACACAAGACGATTGCTGGCTCAAGCCCAACACTACTGTACTATGGTGTTTTCTGAATAGACAATGGAATTATACATCGCATTGCTGTTGAGATACGACATGTCGTTTGCACGCTCTCCGCAGCACTTCCGGTCCAGCGGGGAAGCTGCAGCCGAGCGGGAGCTAATCGCTTGGTCTTTGCATCATTGAACTTTTCGACATGGCGTCCACCCAACTTTCCGACACGCCAGCCCACGGATCCAGAACAAGTTGAATACACACGCGCGGCTTGTATCCCAACTCCATCGCATTGTGGTCCGATTTTATAACCAACCGCCACACCATGGCGACACCAAACCCCACCCCAAATGTCATGCCACCAGAACAGCGCCTGGCCCTAGAACAACAACAGCGCTATGAACGCATAACGCGGAACTTGGCCATTGGAGGAGTGATATTATGCCCCGTAATCGCGCTCCTTCCACCGCGAAAACTCGACCTCTACACCTTTTCGTTGGGAATCGGTTTCTACCTTTCGGCTGACCACCTCGTTACTCTCCGCACCGGCCGCGGCCTCGTCCAGAACATTCCTTTCGTGCGCGCAGTAGACCTTCCTACCGACCGAGCACGAGAGACACAAAAGATACTGCGCGAGGAAAGGGAGAAGAGCAGAAAGATGCTGGAGAGGAAAGAGGAACAGGAAAAGGGTATATTAGGGAAATTATGGATGGGAGACGAGGAAGAAGGATGGAAAGAGAAGCGACTGGGGGAAGAGAGGAAAGCGCTCGAGGAGGGCAGAGGATATGGAGACTTGATTCTTGAGCAAATTTGGGATGTGTGGAATTGGGACAAGAAAAAGAAGAGCAAAGACGATGAGGGCAAGAAAGAGTGAATCCTGAGTCTCGCTTCCCAAGAGCGACCACGGTGTGTCTATGATGAGGTGTATATTATCAAGGTTGGCGCAGCGCTTTCTATTGAGGGCAAGCCATCCTATGTAAGAGTATTTGGTATTGATGGACGAGGACGTGCTGGGGGACCAGTACAAGGCGACGAATCCTACGCTATCATGACATCTCGCGTCCAAGGGGCCAGACCGTCCTGAAACACCTTTGAGTAATCGGCCTAAAACAAATCGAAAACATGTGGTCATTGTGGGATCAGTGCGCTTGTGGTGGCATTGAGTCAGACTGATTGCGCTCTCTAGCATGGCATACATGAGAAAGAGGTTCAACAAGTACAGCAGGCGTAGTTTAAACCGACATGGTACACAAACGCTGTCTGATTCATAGCCCAACAATGTTTGTGCAGTGGCCACGAGCCATAAGCAGCTATCCGCTGATTCGTGCACCCCGGCGCAGTCGATCAGTTTACCAAGCTCTCTCCAGCCCTTTGTCTCAGCCCAGACCAAGCCGAAAACACATCGACGACTATATCTGAATTTCGATCACGCGCCCCTATCATCCTGTGCAACATCCTTTCCGTATCTACAAGGCTCTGGGCCATATTCAATCACGCGCAGTCCCAATTCTTACGAACCTACCGATAAACTCGGGAGATAGCAGCATGTCTCAGCCAAGTACGCCATTCGATACAAGCACTGCCGATCCGTTCCTCCCGCTTCCAAACCAAGAGCAGCTCTCTCAAGCCGACTTTCACGAGCTGTTTGGTCCCGGTACTTCGGATGGAGGCGTCTTCTTACCAGGCAATAGCGAAGCGTTTGACGGGCTCAATCTCACATACGAAAGTGTCTCACTAGTCCCTGTAGACTCGTCGAGCCTGTCCACTATATCAACGCCTGACTTCTCGAGTTACAGCTTCGGTCAGCACTCGCCAACGTATCCAGCCCCAGAATCCAACATCCAACATCCTTACCCGCTCGAACTTGATCAAACATACGAAGCGAATACGCATCAGCAAACCTTCAGACATCGCCCTCTTCCAATCAGATCGCATACGAACAATGTCCATCTTCACTCGGCGCAAGTGCCGCAGTTTGGTCATCGCCGGCGATCACTCAGTCACAGCGATATAGACCGGCCCGCTGCCGTCACCCACATACCAAACCCCACCTTCTTCCGTCTCCAAGCACCACGTGCCAGAACGACTACAGCCGAGGAATACCGGAGGAATGAATCATACTCTTGTGGAAGAAGCACCAGCCAAGGCTCGCCCCGAGGTAGACCAGTAAAGCCTAGGAGCACCCCATACTCGCTTCAGTCTAGCCCACTGGTAGGCGGCATGTTACCGACTCCGATCGGAACCCCTTTGAACGAAGTCATGGGAGTCGACGATACGAGCAGTGATACCGATATTGCCCATCAATTTCACAGCATTGACATGACCGGTCTACCCATCCTTTCATCTGCTGGAAACCCCATCTTTCGACAAATGTTGCACCCAGATGAGCTTGCGAGAAGTCGGCAGATTATCGAAATCGGGGCCCTTGCCGTCACCACCAACGCCAAGGTCGATCCCAGACTGGAGCAAGGCAGTTCTACCTTGAACCTTGAGCATATTTTGAAGAAGCTGGTTGATATCGAAGAACATCTGGAAAAGAGCGGGGGCGTTGAAGCCTTGCGCAGTTGCAGAACGATACGAGAGGCATTGGTTGGGGAAGCAGAAAGTGGAAAGGGGATGAGAGTTATGGATGAGGGCTTGATAGAAGGTAATGGGACATCGAGCAACGGGGACTCGGGCGACTACTCTCGTATGTTTGATGGCTGCGATGACAATGAGATCATGGCCATGTTGATGAGGCAGCATGGAACTGGCGGTAGTGAAGTGGTGTAGAGTGGAGACGGGGCGGGAACATGATACGATTTACGAATGGTGGAGTTATAGATGGATTAAGTGGCGGTAGATCTATGGATTGTTTCAAACACTGTGTTAGTATCGAAACCATATTCCTCCGGACATGAACATGTACGCCGTTGGAATGGCTTGCAAGAATATTGGCTACAGAATGGCGACAGCCGACAGCGTGATGAATGATGCTACCATTGGTCTGGAAATCATTTTCTGGAACCAATAACCGCGTTCTGTACTCACCATCTGCACGACGGCGAAGTAAAGCTAAACATGCTTATTCCAAACACGCTAAGTCGCGGCTTCACATGATGTTGGATGCAGCCCCACCCACCCCCCAGCTTACCTAGATACCTCAACATCTTCTCCAACGTGTCCAGACAGTACAGTCTCCCTCGCTGCTAATCACACGCGCAAAGATGATATCGCACATAGCTACTTTGATCCTGACTATCGCATATCTCACGTTTGTCCTCGCTGAAGTCGCACCAGAAATCACAATCGTCGCTGAAGGCTACAACGTGATCGCCAAGCTGCCTTGTGCTGGATGTCCGTACCTCTACCAAGATACCTCGAAAGGCAGCGATGAGCCCTGGACACAAAGAAAAGACCAGAGTGCTTTGGTATGCGCAATTCTATTTTTCCGCCATGTATATTGCACATGCTGATTTTGAAAAATGCCCAGCTCTTGAACATCTCTCTACCGTACGACTCGGCGCACCTGAGCATCAACAATGCAGCACTATTAGCAAACAACAAGATACTACCTCGGATCTACGTCAATCAGGTTCTGGAAGATATTTCGAAAAACGACCTCTCGAAGCTTATTGATTCGAACCAGCTCGACAGCCTCGGTAGCAGCTATTTCGGCGCATCCTACTCGTACACGCTGCGCCGCATCAAAGACAAGCCGCAAGCGCTCTTGTTCCACTTCGACATTATGGAGCTATGGATCGATCTTACGTCTCCGCCTCTAACCATTGTGCTGGACGACGCAGAGCAGAAGATTCTTGAATTGGTCTTGTTGCAGCGTCCCCTGCTCTCCCCAGGCGATCTAACAGGCGCCTATGAAATCATCCGCGCCAACTTAATTACGCGCCCGCCCGCGCCCGCCAAAGGCACCAAGCGCCGTGCCAAAGTCACCTCAATGTGGTTCCTTGACTGGGATGACCACGGCAAGAAGGGCACGGCGACGCATATCGTCAATTCAGCTTCTTCCTCTCTCATCGCATACATCAGCTCAGGTGTCTGGGCCCTGTTCGTCTTCATATTCGCCATCATCGGCTTATTCGTTGTCGTATGTCTGTTCGTCATATTTGGATGTGGGTGGTGCAGCGATAACGACTATGAGATTGCGCAGCATGGGAAGAGGAAGAGCAGTTCCAGTGCAAAGGGGGTATGGGGCGGCAAGGACGTTGAAGCCGCGAGGAGATTCATGAGTCCTGAGGAGTTGGGACTTAGGGGGAGTGGAAAGGTTGTTGGGGTGGGCAAGAGTGATTGATTGATTCATCTATTGAATTGAATTGATGGGATTGGGTTTGTGTATAAAACGCGTTGCGATGATATCCATTTCTTTCCTGGCCAAAGTAACACGCCTTTGGAAGCCCTGATCTTCTTCACCAAAACATCAGCGAGCATTGCAATCCCTTTCTCCGCATTAGTCCACTCCCCGCTGAACGTCGTCAGGGTCCCCAGGATCCATACTCCAATCCCATCGCCAATCCTCCTCCCCCACCCACATCTCCACACTTCCACTTCCACCTCCACTTCCCTGCCTCGCGGCTCTTACGCAGCGATCCGCAGCCCCGCTCATCTCAGCCGCCGCCGCCGACGTCGAATTCCAAATCTCGGCTTCTAGCCCCCCCGACGACGATGAAAGAAACCCAACGTTGATATTTCTTTTTAGCAACCAAAGAAATGTACGACGTCATTCCGCCCCTTTCCGCACGCGCCTAACGTCATTCATCCAGATGGGCACGGGCTAGGCGGAGAGCCAAGGATATTTCTCATTGCTGCGATTGCGGCTTGTTAGCTAAGGCTTAGTCTGGTTTGCGATCGTGGACTATGGGCTTTGGTGTTGGTGTACAAAGGGCTGGACTGGGACGGTGGTGATGGTGGCTAGAACTAGAATGTTGTGGTGGCCCCGCGGCACGTTGGTTGGTTGGTTGGTTGGTTAGTCAGTTAGTTAGTTAGCATAGAGATGTGCTTGTCACTGCCAGCTGCTACTGCTACTGGTGTGAAAAGCGTCATCATGCCGAGGTGCTGATGACAACATAGATGGGAAGCTCTGGGTGGGTGGTGGGGGGGATGTTGATATAGAAGGGAAGCGATCAGTTCGTCTGAAGGAAGAATATTTAGATTTCAAGAGTCTTTACAAACCATCCAACTGTCTTCTTTTGAACAAGCGGGGGACAACATGGCTATCACCAATACTTCGAGTACCGTGCAGGGTATCTTCTCGCTGCATGTCATCACAGCAGGATGCAGCATCATCTTGTTTCTGGCTGCCATTGCGCTGTTTGCCAGACAGGTCACTGGTGGACCGGCGCGACCACGCATGTTTATGCCGTTTTGGCAGTCGACGGGAAAGGGACATAGGTAGGTTCTCCAGTCTTCTCCCTCCTATATCCACACCGTAAAAAAAAGAACAGGAAATGGGGGAAAATACTAACACTATACTCAAAAGTGCTGCAGCCACGCACTTCTTCGTCATCTCGGGCCTCTTCTGCCTTCTCCTCGCGTACAGCACGCAATCCGCCATCGTAGCTTTGCAATCCCGCTTCCCAGGCTCTTCTTTCGCCATCACGCCCGCATACTCATATCCCCGCTATACCAGCGCCTACGGCTATAACCCCGACATCCCCTACGCGAAAATCATCTCCATCCTGTCCTTCCTGTACCAATGCGCCTGCATCCTGCTCCAAGCCTGCATCGTGGGCGGCATCTGGATTCTGGCCAACCACATGCACAGCAACGGGACGCATATCCCCGAGCCAGGGTTCTTGAGCCTCGTGCTGAATGCATTTTGGCTGGTCGCTATTGTCGGGCTGGGGCTTGCGAGCTGGATTGTGGGACTTGCGAGGCGCGGCAGTGGGAATAGTGCGAGCGCGTATCCGGAGATGGTACAGCGCGATTATACGGCGCGCACGCTGTATGTGACGTACGTGGCTGTGGTGATTACTGCGTCGATGAGTGTGACGATTGAGGCGGTGTTGTGTTGGATTGGAATGAGGAAGCATGGGAGGGTCGGGGTGAGTTACTTTCTCTTTCTCTTTCTCTTCGCTCCTTAACACCCTCTTTACCCTCCTTTTTTTTCCTCTTCTCTCCCTGGAGAAATAAGTGAATCGTAATTAACGTATCCCCTCTAGAACCGCTTCCAAGCCCCCCTGACTAGACTTATCGCACTCGTCACGCCGCTCGTGTGGATCCGCAACTGCTTCTCCATAGCACAGATTGTGATTATATACTACAACGTGACAAACTGGTCGCGCACGACAAACCAGGCCCTCGCATTCCTCTTCATCATCTTCGGAGAGCTGTGCGATCTGGGGATCCTGGCTGTGCTGTTGCTGGGAGCTTGGAGCTTTGGACGCCGCGATGAGGTGCCAGAGGGTGCGGTCAAGGAGGTGCGGTATAGCGAGAGTGTTGTGAGGGATGATATTGCTAGGTGAGCTTTCACCTTTTGGGGAGGGGGGTGAGGTTGAATGTCGGTATGGATATATCTACAATTGTAGAGGG
Source organism: Exserohilum turcica Et28A (assembly GCF_000359705.1). Classification (NCBI taxonomy): domain Eukaryota; kingdom Fungi; phylum Ascomycota; class Dothideomycetes; order Pleosporales; family Pleosporaceae; genus Exserohilum; species Exserohilum turcicum. The sequence continues at coordinate 1,332,104 of NW_007359926.1, read as the reverse complement.
GGATTGAGAAGAAAGGCAGCGCCTGTATGGGTGACGAGTAATGTGTGGTGATGAGATGTTACGAGACTGGAAAACTTCCTTCTGAAGCGTATTATCCTGTATAACGATTTAATGACGAATTTATGAACCCAGCACAAACCCTGTGTCTACGTGATCCTCGTCCTACATGCATATACCAAGTGGAGAGTGACAAGTTAACTTGCGAACCAGATGCGTACATATCCGATTCTAGTGCTACTTGCAAGATGCTGTCACTCGGCTTCTTAGAAGTAGGCAGCATTCTCGTACTGGGGATGGTAGCAGGAGGTTAATTCCGAGTTGGTGAAACTGCGAATCATCAACAAGGTACAAGGGGCCGGCTCAGAGTCTTGTATCACCTGATATCTTCATGTAAATGCATATTTCCACTTATATTGTTTCTATACATGTGATGAGTTGGAGTTGCACGCCTTTGCGCATACCATGCCTGAGCCAAAACAGGTTAGCGTAACACGCGCGGCCGTGCGAACGATGACGACAACGCGATCTGTGACTTCGATGATACCGAATGCCATTTATGCACAGGGTACAGCGGACTTTACCATTGAGGCAGTCTTTTCCGACAACATTGTTTCAATAGTTCGGCACTTGCTGCAGAGGCATACTCACGTTCTGATGAGACGGCAAGCCAAAGACCCCACCATTCCAAGCAAACTCACCATTCTATATATCTCGTCCCACCTCTCCGTCCCTACACCTTCTCGTATCGCAATCAAGAACAACAATGCTGAAACCCACAGACATTCCCTCCTTCGCGGCCTCGCAACTCAGGCTGCTTGATGCGGAACTGCAAGCCGAAGTCTCTGAAACCAATGCGCTCCTCTCATCGCACACGCCAACCGCCCTGGCGCGCGCGGGTCTCGCAATCCTGAATCTTAACGTGTCTTCTATACGCACAGGGCTAGGCGGCAAGACGGTTGTCGAGCTAGGGCTCGACTCGGCGGTTGTGGCAAAGGGCGCGAAGCCCGACATCCCTGAGCACGGCATACGTGTGGGTGATATAGTGGCCGTGCAGGACCAGCCGAGCGGGAGCGCAAAGAAGACGGAGAAGAAGGAGCTGGAGAAAAAGGGCGCCGAGGGCGTAGTGCTGAGGGTGCGCCGCGAAAATGTAGAGGTCGTGCTCGACAAAGAGGATGCTGATGTCCCGGCTGGCAACAAACTATGGATGTCAGTCTACCACACGCGGTGGACGCTTTGGAGAGTAGCGACAAGGCGGCTGATATATGGATTAGAGTCAAATTGGCCAACGACGTCACCTACAAGAGGTACGCGCCTTTGCTACATACACACTTCCCCAGTCTCTGCGTGATTTGCTCATCCGCCATAGGATGAACCAGACCATGAGCCGGCTGCAGAAGCTCGAGGATCAGGAGTACACGCCATTTTTGCGCGTGCTGTTTGGACAGGCATCTCCAACGCCTCTCCCGTCGGATCTTGATGATCCTTCGAATCCCCTGCACAAGCTCGAGTGGAATGACGCTTCACTGAACGACAGCCAAAAGGAAGCTATTCGATTTGCACTGGCCTCGAAAGAAATAGCCCTCATCCACGGGCCACCAGGCACGGGCAAAACACACACGCTAATCGAGCTCATTCTACAGATGCTAAAACAGAATCTGCGCCTGCTAGTATGCGGGCCGTCCAACATATCGGTAGACAATATTGTGGAACGGCTCGCTTCCCACAAGGTACCTATGGTGCGCTTGGGACATCCCGCGCGCCTACTGCCGTCGGTTCTGAACCATTCCCTGGACGTGCTCATGCGGACTTCAGAGGCCGCTGCGCTGGTGCAAGACGTCCGCAAGGAAATGGACGAGAAGCAAGCGTCGATTCGCAAGACGCGCAACGCCAAAGAACGACGTCAGATCTACACTGAGCTCAAGGAGCTGCGTCAAGAGTACAGAGAGCGCGAAAAGGGATGCGTCAACAGCCTTGTGACGGGCAGCAAGGTAGTGCTTGCCACGCTGCATGGAGCCGGGGGGTTCCACGTCAAGGGACAGGTGTTTGACGCTGTCATTGTCGACGAAGCAAGCCAGGCCTTGGAAGCGCAATGCTGGGTTCCACTCCTCTGGGTCAAGGCCAGCAAGCTGGTGCTGGCTGGCGACCACCTTCAATTGCCACCGACGATCAAGTCGGTCAACGGCAAAGATGCAAAGGCGGCGAAGAAGACCAAGGATAAGAAGACGGAGGCCGGAACAGGCGACCAGCCGGTGGCGAAGCCGGCACATGGCATAACTTTGGAGACGACGCTGTTCGACCGGCTCTTGTCCTTGCATGGCCCTTCAATCAAGCGTATGCTCACGACGCAATATCGCATGCATGAGAAGATTATGCGCTTCCCCTCGGACGCGCTGTACGACTCACAGCTCATGGCGGCCGACTTTGTCAAGGACCGACTGCTCACGGGCCTCGAGTACGAGGTGCAGCAAACGGAAGATACGCAGGAGCCTCTAGTCTTCTGGGACACACAGGGCGGTGACTTTCCGGAAAAGGCAGAGGACGAAGGCGTAATTGGCAAAGGCGGCAAAGGCATGATGCTCGGCGACAGCAAGTCCAACGAGGCAGAGGCCGCATTGGTCAGGCTGCACGTGGGCAATCTAATCAATGCTGGTGTCAGGGCGGAAGATATCGCCGTTGTGACCCCATACAATGCACAGGTACGTCTTGTTTCCGTCCCCTGCGCCGAATCTGCAGGTGCATTATCAAGAGCATCCACATGGACCCCCCCGCGCACGCACGTATGCAGACGTAGACACATGGAGTGGGGTGGATGGGAAGGCTGACGGTGTTAGCTTGCATTGCTTGCTGGAATGCTCAAAGAAGAATATCCCGGGATTGAGCTGGGGTCTGTGGATGGGTTCCAAGGGCGTGAGAAGGAGGCGGTTGTCGTCAGCACAGTGCGGAGCAACGCAGAGCATGAAGTTGGCTTCCTGGGCGAGAAGAGACGACTCAACGGTACGTCCCAGGCTTGTGTCGCCAACCCCACGCCACAATCTATCCACACCGAGGGATGCAGGCATGGCGAAACAAGGCTGCGCCGAAAGAAGATGCCCCCCATCCTCCGTGGTGAGCCCAAAACAGAATGCTAACGAGAACGTCTGGGTGTAATTTTAGTGGCCATGACGCGCCCTAAGCGACATCTCTGTGTAATTGGAGACTCGGACACTATCAGCAAGTAAGTATCCACCTGTCCCGTTCCTAATATATGACCCCAGCAGCGGTTCCCGCCCTCGTCACCCATCCGCTTTGGGGACCTGAAACTCAAAGGGCCGTGTGGGGCATTGGCCGTCGCCCGTTGTCGGGCAGATGATGAAACCGGTTGTTACAATGGAACCGGCGGCCGTGACAAGACACGGCTCTTCGTCGTCGTGGTCGTCGTGGTCGTCGACCCTGCCCCCCCCCCTCCCCCTTGTCCTGTCACCTGAATAATACAGTCGGCTTCCCCTGTCATGACGGGCTGCATGCCTTAGCAGCCCCCCCTCCAGCCCCAGCCCCGCGCGCGCGATATAGCCGATGGCTTGGCCTCTTTTTTGTCACAAAAAAGCAATTTCAACGGGCATGCAGGCGTGGCCAGGCAAAACAATTACTCGCTGACTGACACTTTTGCGAACTAACGAGTAACACGTAACTAACTTTTTTGACTTGTGTCGTGTGTAGGGGCTCCAAGTTTCTCCATGGGTGGATGCGCCATCTCGAAGAGCATGCCGATCTCCGGTACCCTGACCTGGCAGACGTGTACGTGGACGCAGGGAAGTAGGTGGGTGGAAGCGCGCGTCTTTGGTGCGTTGCCCATGGGTGTGAGGTCATTGTTGGTGTTTGGTTGGCGTTGGTGGTATGGCGGGGGTAGGGCAGGGCAGGGCAGGGTGAGGACCGGTGGGCCTGACTGGAGAGCGAGCAGAGTTGACGGGTGGCGGCATGACCCCAAACAAAGCCTGTCAGAGAGGTCTGCGGTTCGCCATGTATCTATGTACACGGAGAGAAGCAAGTGAGATGTGGGGAAGATGCTGACATGCGGGTTGTTGTGGCGCCATGATTGGAGGAGCTGTCCAAGCGCCGTGGCTCCCTCTCCCTTGTCGATACACAGTCTCTCTCCTCGGGCGATTGGACGTGGTTTGGCGAAGCGGCGGTAGTGGCGAAGTGATGCGAAGCGAAGCGGAGTGAAGTGAGAGTCCAGCCAATTCCTCATGGCTTGCTTTGGTGCCCATGACTCTGGGCTGCAGTAGTTCGGCGTCAAACAGCGCGTAAGAGCATGAGCTTGAGACAAGAAGCGCTGCCGACTGCCCGCTCTCTGCTGCGATCAAACACGCGCAACAGCGAGTTGTCTTTGTTTTTCTGGGTGGCCTGAGGCATTGGCGATGCAAAACACGGTGATATGGTAAGACGGACGAGGGGGGTGAGGGGGGTGAGGAGGGGTGCCATGCTGTGCATGTGTGGCGCGCAGATTGAATTGGGGCGCGTATGAACGAGCCAATGCACGAGCCAGGCTGACTGGCAGGCTGGTAGACTTTCTTTCCTCTCTCTCTCTCTCGTCGCTGCACCACGATAACACGGCGGCACGACACGGTATCACGGTACGGTAAAGGCAGGCAACGCAGAGGGAGCAATGCGAGTAATGGCGTGCTTACACACGAACTTGTGTTGATGAACGCCAGGGTCTGCGCGCGTGGTTCATGCTTTGGGAGGCTGCCGAGTCGTGGGTTTTTCAATACAATGGCGCAGCGCCAGACTGTGCTAACTGGCAAACTAACAAGCCAACTAGTAACTGACTGACGGAATAGATACGGAGCTTTGATGCGGGCGCAGCAATAGCAATAGTAGAAGAAGAAGAAGAAGAAGAAGAAGAAGGAAAAGGAAAAAAGATCGAGCTGAGGATTGGCAGTGCACAGGAAGAAAGATGAGCATGGTCAAAGCCATGGCGTGGCAGTGCCAGCGCAAACTCAGCCACGAAAAGGCTAATTTCCGATTATTTATTTATTTTATTGAATCGAATTGAATTTCCAACGGAGCGGCGGCGGAAGCAGGCAAAGGAAAGACAGAATCAAATCAAATACTCAAAACACGGTCGAACTCTCGGTACAGCTGCTGTTGTGCGCGCCCATGACCAAGCCGTGTGGATTACATCAAGACAGCGTGTATGTATGCCAAGCAGAAGCAGAAGCAGAACAAGACAGGCGCGTCAGTAGGGCGTACCAAACAACGAATGGAACGCGCCATTGCTCGAGAGAGCGCGTGGAGCAGAAAAAGAGAAGACGGATGGCTATGGCGCGAGAGGGACGGCAGCCGTAGCGGGGCCCTCACACACCCCAGGCAGTCAAGGGGGTTTTAGTGTGTAGAGCTTCTCAAACACGTTAATGCACAGGCCCAGCAGGGGGGGGGCGGCTTCGGACTTTACAGCGAACACACACACACACACAGAGAGAGAGACGGCCGGACAAAGACGATTGAGGGCGTCGGAATGGACTCAATGAAATGCTGGACCAAGGAACACGACCCCCCCCCTCTCCCGACGACCCCCCCATCAGGCCATACTCATAGCAGTGTGTTGGCCGTATTGGGTGCATGCAAGCTGCATGGATGCATCAAAACGGGGATACGGCGTTGGCAATCGATATGGTGCATGCACGCGCCGTCCTTCTCTTTTCCCTTTTTCTCTCTCTCTCTTTCTCTCTTCCTCTGTTCTCTGGCCTCGGTGGCTGGCGCGCTGTTCTGGCGCTGTTCTCGGGCTACCCATGCGTTCACGCTCGACAACGGTATCTGAAACATCGGTCGGCCTGTTACCCTTTTTCCCCCAGCCTGGTCCCTCCGCAGCCATACATACATGCACACATACCCTCTACGTAGTACACGTACATAGATATACATGGCCATGGGTGGGCCACCGGACAGACCCAACCGGCCGCCGACATACATATGGTGGTGGTAGTGGTGGTGGCCAGTCAGCCAGCCAGCCCAGCCCAGCCCAGCCCAGCAGCCTCCCAAGCCCCGACTGTGGATAAACCCTAGCTCGACGTCCCGGCAGCGCAAAACCAAGGGCCCGTCTCCAAGAACGAACGAACTGCTGCTTGCCGTCGAAAAAAGAAGCCGCCGGCCGACCGGCGGAGTCTGGGCAGCCGGCGGCGGCGACGGCGAAGGTGTTGGCGGCCAGCACGCCATGTCATGCAGCAGAACTGCAACCAACGCACCAACAAACCCTCTTTTTTTCTCTTCCTCGGGCCTCTCCTCTCATTCCGTTGCAAAAAAAAACGGCCATGCACACGTCTGCAGCTCCATTCTGCAACGCTTGTGCAGCGGCGGTAACAGCATCAGCGCCAGCAACCAAACAGCCATTCCGGTGTGTGTACGAGTGTGCGCGCCGTCAGTCAGTCGTGAGAGAGAGAGAGAGAGAGAGAGAGAGATGGGAGCGAAGGGCATGGCCGGGCTTGGGTAAAGCCGGGGCCATGCCTGCTGCCGGTCATACTGCTTGATTCGCCAAAATACGCCATTTCCATTCTATTATAGCTTCTTACTACTTTCCCGCCTCCGACAAAGCCGTCTCCCTCCCCTTCACACCCTTCACACCCCCCCTCGCCCTCCCCACTCCACTCCACTCCACTCTAATGGTACCCTGGCCCAGAAAACGGTACATGACGCTGCTGCACTTGTGCCTGTGTGCCTGCGCCTGCGCCTGTCCTGCCCTCGTCCCCGTCTGATACTTTAGGGCCCTTGACCGCGCCCCCGCCACCCTTTGTCCCCCTCCCTTCCCTCTTGCTTGCTCTCTCTCTCTCTCTGCTGCCCTTGTTGCGCTGTGCTCTCTTATGCCACTGCATAGTCTTATTATTCTTATCCCCCATCCTCCCCTCTTCCCTTGTTTAACCTCGTCGCTCTTTGTTCCGTCCAACCAGACCCCCCTGGCCTTTTTTTCTTCTTCTTCTTCTTCTACTTCTTCTACTTCTCTTCTTCTTTTCTTCTTCTTTTCTTCTTCTTGCTTGATGCTCTTTTGTTAATTCCCTTTGCCCCACACCCCCGGCCCTGTCCTGTTTGCCTTGACCGGCGCCTATATACCGGGATCAAGCACCATTGTGCATTTGCCGCGCTTGTCGCCCTGGTGTGCTTTCGTCCGCCGCTCTTTTACGAATGTGCCGCCATTGACACGAGTGATGACGATGGTTGTTGCCCGAGGCCTCTATCTGAACTAAGTCATCCCTGTCGTAGCCGCGTGAGCGCAATTTCCAGAAGCGGCCTGCCCGAAACCCGCCCGACTCGACGTCCTTGACCTTGTCGCGTCGCCGTCGCATCTTCTCCCCATGCTTCAACGAGAAGGCTTCGTCGTCACCGATATGAGTGCGTCGGCCTCGTCGCCTTCGCTGCTCGAGCGCTCCAGCTGGAAGGCAGAGGCTATCCGAAAGGGCAGTTTGAAAATCAGCGGGCCCATTCCCATCACCGAGGATATCCCGCTCAACGACGAGGAAGAGAAGGAGTATGCAGAGAAGAACGCGCAAAAAGCCCAGAAAGCCCAGGACCAGCAGCCATTGAAGCCCCAAGAGGCACCTCAAGAAGAGCAGCAGCAACAACAGCAACAGCACCAAGAGCCTCCACCTCCGCCAAGGCCTGTCAATTCCCCGCCCCCACTCCCAGTTTCGGAGCATCCCTCTGCATTGCGCGCAAATCCTGTTTCAGAGCAGCCCGAGCAAGACGAGGAGGCGCGCGAGCAGCGTCCGTCGAGATCGCCGCCGCAGAATATGCGTCTGTTGAGTGCTTCGCAGCGCCAAAGCCTGGCTCCACAGAGCACCCTTGCTTCTCCCACGCCTTTTCGGTCCACACCCGAAAGTACAGCAAAGACCACCACCACCCAGAAGAAGCGCAAGAGCGGGCTCAGAAATGTTTTCCGCAAAATGTTTGGTAAAAAGCCCGCCGAAACAGCGGCGCCTCCGCAAGAGGACGATTCGACGCGCCGAGGCCATAGCTACCACCACAGCGTAAGTCACCATCGTCGAGCTTGCCAGGCCGGACTTCTAACACCAAACAGGATCCTGGTATGCTGAGATCAACGCCTCCGCCAGAGCAGAGAGAGGTTCCGGAATCAAGGGTACCGCCAAAGGCGGCAACTCCCGTAGGACCTCGCATCTCCGATCTGCCCGTCAAGGAGCTCAAGCCGTTGCACCCATTGGGCCAGCATTTGCCGTATCCCATGAATGTCAATGCACCGCCAGTCAGTCCGCCACAGGAGTACCTTACTTTCGACGTGGCCAGAGCCGAACTTGGTCGCCGGAGAGCTACGCTTCCCACTGTGCCTACTGCAGCCGCGAATCGCCACAGTCTGGACGAGTCAAGGCCGAAAATGCCAGCGTGGGAGGAAAAGGGCGAAGAAGGTGGTGAAGTGTCGCCGACGAGGATCGGCATCGCAGTATCCAGCCCGGGCCAGGGGACGTCAAGGCAACACAAACGCCGATCCAGGAGTGCAGATGCGCTCCATAGCCTTGCAAAGGAGCTTGCCGCCAGCGAGCGGAGAAGGAGCGACGAGATCAAGTACTGGAGGGAGAGCTACATGTCGGGTAGCGTGTACAGTCGACCCGAGACAGCCAAGACGGTAGAAACCTTCCGCAGCGTGCAGACGCAAGAGCCGACCATCCGGGAGCCAGAAGGAGGAGATGCCTTCAACGAGATGAGCGCCACATTCGTGCAAGCCGACGATCCACATTCACCAACATCGGTGACGGAACGGCAAAGGAAAGAGGAGGAAGGAGAAGAAGATGCAGACGGACAGGCTTCGTCCGTCTCAGATTTCAATTTCGGCGATTTCAAGCACGCCGTCTTCGGACCGCCGGAAGAGCCAGCACCAGCACCAGAACCAGAACGTGAGCCAACTTCCCAACTGCGCCAAGTCTCGTCGGCCCCACCACCTCTACCACCGCAAAGTGATAAACGCCTATCGTTGGAGGACCGTGTCTCGCACCTCGAATCGAGATACACGGTGCTCGAAACGCTTACTCGCCGCATATCGGCCACCACCAACAGACAGACCATCATCCTCGAGAATCCACCCCGCACCATGCGGTCCAGAGACCGAAGTGCATCCGCCGCCTCTGCGTCGCGGCGCCATTCAAGATCCGCGCCGAGTATCCACCAAGAGCCTCATCGTCCTAGCACGAATGAGGCAGTAGAAGCCGCTGCTGCACCGGCATCACCCACATTCACCTCACCCGCCCATATTGCCTCCAGCAGCGAAGAACGCGCCAGTGCCCTTCAAGACGTCTACGCCGCGCTCCAGGTCGAGCGGACCGCAAGGCTGGCACTGGAAGAAAAAGTCCAAACACTCCAATACGACATTTCCAATCTACACACCCTGGTAAACAAGCTCATTGCCAGCGGTTCTGCCGCATCACCATCGTATCCCACGCCCTCTCCGGGCATGCTCATCATGTCGTCCGAGGGCAGCGACCAGCGCATGAACTGCGCCACTCCTCGAGCTTCGTCACATGACCAGCGCAGCAGTCTCTACAGCCAGGCTGCCCAAGGTGCCCAGCATGACTGGAGAAATGACGCCGAGAGCGTCTACTCTACTGATCTTCCTTCCCAAGACGGCGTCACATCGCCAGACGAATGGGCCACGCCAAAGGAGGAAGGCTTTACTGGAAGTGGTTTCTTCCAGCCCGATGGAAAGGCCAGGCCGCATTGAAGTGTTTTTTGCATGATGAGTGTTGTTACTTTGCTGGATTGATGAAGAGAGAGAGCTTCCTTGCCAGTATTATTCACGGCCTCTTGGATGTTTTTTAAAAGATACCCATCGCCGGCGTTTTTGTCTGCTGGCGTTTTCTATTTTTCATTCTCAAACTTGTATTGTCTATTGAGCCAAATTTTCGCCGTCCACTTTCGCTTTTTTTTCTTTTTTTTCTTTTTAGACGAAACTTTTTATCTGCCTCTTGATTGATTGGAACTTGGATAAGTACGTACTGCGACTGTGTGTAAGCGAGCGAAATGAGAAAGCGGAGATTGTTTTTTTTAGCAAGTGGGCTTGCACAACGATATACGTGTGTTGAATAATAATATATCCTAAATAATGTGTTTTTGCTCACAGGTGCAAATGAGCTGAACGTGACCATGGTTGATGTGTTGGGAGTAAGTGAGGTGCAGGTCAAGTAGGCAAAGTGGAGTGGGGGACACCCCTTGCAAAGGAAAGGGAAAGCCATGATATCCTTGGGCTTAACTCGTCGACTTATTATCTCACATACATGTCTTGCACATGCCCTACACAGTAACACGTGAAGTTGTACAACCAATGTCTCTTGGCTAGACACACCAGTACCCATTTAATCCCGCAACCGGCAAGGCAGCCGCCACCAGTCCTCGCTCGACTAGCACAGCTAAGATCCACAAGCCATCTTCCAACTCTCGTGTAGATATCCCTTCAGGGCTCTTATTCGTCTCGATGCTCGCAATGGACATGTCACCAAGTGTGAGTCCCAGGAACAGCGCCGTATACAGCCTATATCACATGCTGGATATGCATGGCAAGACGGTGTTTGTAGTCTTTGCGCGGAATAACAAGCAGCTGTAGATAATGACGGTCGCAGTAGCAAATATGAGGCAGAAGATGCCTAGCAGGAAAATGCGTCATAGTGTACATGACCACGCCTGCACTCAGCGGCACAACGGCACCACACCCCCCCAGAGAACACACAGAGAACACAGTCAGAACGCAAAGCTGCCCCAGGATTCACCCGGAGTCCGGAACCCAGCTGGCTCGGCATCTGTGGCTAGCAGCGATTCCAGGCCCCCCTACTGCGAGAGTCAATGGTGTTGTTGACTTGGCGGTAGTGGTCCTTGGTTAGGAATGTGGATGTGCTCAGTGACGACGACGCCATTTCGCACGACAAATTCCGCTGTAGCTTGCGGTGCGCGTACCCATACTTCGTCGTCGGTCAACCACGCGGCAGCACACAAGCGCAAGAGCCCCAGGATAGCCAGCGGGGAGAAAATCCTATCCACCCCGAACCCCGATGCTACGGTAGTCGGCAAAACCGGAGACCGCGACACTGCCCCCGATGAGCAGGTACAGCGCCGAGACGCCCGCCGGTAATCGCGGCGTAAGTAGCGCCATATAATGGACGTGGGGTTGTACTTACATGGAGAGTTTGTCGTACCAGCGCGGTGGCTGGTCCGTCAGGTATGTTGCTGGTGGTGCATCTGAAGCTACGTGCTGTGGGAAATGGGAGTGTCTGTGTTAGTATGTGTTGGAGGACAGAGATTGGTATGTGGTGGATCAGATTGAGAGAGAATTGATCAGATTGCCTCTTGCTATCTGTAGGACTCAAATCTATCGAAATATATAGACATGCCAAGGAGGACATATCCACTAACTGGTCATCACGTTGCTGACCTACACAGTACGTCTGATCAAGTACTCTGATTAGTCACTTGATCAGATGATGCTGGGTGCTTGATCCATACCGCGACAGTATGGATGTGTTTTTTTTTGGCAGATTCCTGTGGTTGACAACGTACAGTGATCAATCATGCAAAGCAGACTGTTAGCAGCGCGATCTAGTCGGAGAAATCAATGCATTTGCTGTTAGTAGCTCAAAGGCTCAATATGGATTTCTAGTTTGGCCATTTGGGAGTTCGGCGTTGCTTTCGTAAACGAGTGTCGGTTAAGAGAAGTAAGTTTCTTGGAGGGTGTGTAGATGATTGAAGTGACAAGGCGGACGTAGCGTAGCTGTTTTTGTTTTCGTATATATATATATTGCAATACATGGAGTTAGCACAAGATCAAGGTGAAATGGACATCGCGTACTGGTTGGCTGTACATCCCCACGAACTCTTCTTTTTTCCCTCAAAAGATGGGTTTCTGTGGCACAGATAAAAGAAGCAAGGGTAGATGTTCGCGGTAGTAGATATTCACAGTATCTGCATCACTACTGATGGAGTCGACAACTGACAAAGACTCTTAATGTTTCGCGCTTATTGTACGCGAGGCTGGACCTAAGTAAGATGTTTTCTGGCCAGTGGGGTTCGCGCGTAACGTCGAGAACTCTTGAGGCTGACTTCTGTCCTTTCGGCCCACACAGCACGGTATGAAGAGTTGATTCGATGTATTGCGAGAAAGGGGGCTTCCTGTTGATAGGTATTGTGGGGGTAACGAGGTTTTTTGTGGTGGCTTTTTCCCTGTTTATGTTCGTGTGGTAGATTGCACACAGAGTTTACAATGGTGTAGTAGCGCGCACGTGACTGATTTCGGGCGTAGTACAACAACGATAGCTATAGCAGGTAAGGCAATTATACTCTCACCTGACAGCTTTGTAATGCTCCTTTACTTTTGCCTTTTTCACAATCGCAAGCTTAAGCCATTACTGACTTGTAGAATTTCTTGTCGCAGTGCAATAGGTCCCAACATTAGGGGGTACAGGTATTCCCCTGAAGCAAGCATGTATGACTTTCAGCCATTTCTATGTACTTAGTAAAATCAATGTACACGACATAAAAACAGAAATAGACTAGCTGCTATTGCTCACTAAGAGCGGATGTATCGGTAAGCGTACGATTTTGTAACATACGCGGCCTAATTACGGATCTTGCATTGCGCATTGAAGAAACATTGGAATGAGATGGTAAGTAACAATTGAACATGCATGTATAATTTCCTAACTATAGAAGCAGAAATTTCCCGGCCACGATGACGACGCAATTCGATGCTGACAGCAATCTATCTAAACTCTAGTTATGACACTTGCCCTTGCTTCTGATCGGACGTATTCATCCCTTGAGGTGCTGATCGGCATCATGAACGGGATACTGCCGTCTTCTGGCTACTCTCTTTCTATGAAGGTATCTCGACAGAGAAGCGGTGGAAAAATCTCGTTTTAGACTTATTCGAGTGCGCAAGCTAAAAGCCACTGAAGGCCCCATTGAGTAGCAGTGCCTCTCTAGTTTTCTCTTATTGTGCCGAAATTCCCACTGATTATGTCTTTGCAGTCGGTATTTCTTCGGTACGCATGCCTAACACAGGTGCCTTCGCCAAGGGTCACCTTTCGCTCCGCGGTTCCATTACCGGATGTTCCGGAAACTGCTGGTCCTAGGTACGGACTAACCTGGGGTATTTTCACATGGTATGTGACCAGCGCTGCAAGGAATTTCCCCGTTGTTTACCGAGGCGTTAATTCTTGATCTCAGCGTCAATACTTGGAACGCACTGACTGTCTGGTTTAGTCAAAGTATGGAGGAGAATGCCATTCCCTACCCCGCATTCTCGGTCGAGAGAGGCTAGGCAAACTATGCCAGAGCGGTAACATCTCCGTTGTTAATACACAAACGGTCGACTACTGGCTGAGCCACGTAGCGCGCAAGAATACCGATGTGAACTAGGCATTACTGTCCGGAATATTACAGCCGTACATTTCCTGGCAGCTGACACACCACTACACGAGAAGGCTGTCAACCATGCAATACCTCACCTTTTGGGTATGCCCAACTTCCTCAGGCTTCCGAGAAAAAGGAGATTAATGCAGAAGCCACCTCCCCATTGCCATTGCTACTGAAAATAGTCTTGGTTGTGGTCTCTGGTGAATCAGATGCCATCGGTACATGGCCACATGCCGCATGACCTACTACCCAGCACCCATAGCCGCCTGAAGCCAGGTGACCTCTGCCTTAACCCATTGTAGCCATTTCCCCTGACTGGAATACAGCGCTATTGGGCATGGTAGATCGCACTGATCCTTCCCGCACTACACTCTTCGGACGAGGCTGATATAGCTTACTCGATCCAATGCAGTCCCACATACGCTCCAGGAACCTGGAATAACGCTTAAGACATGGGTATTTCTGCAGCAGCGGTGAACTTAAGCCTTCACCGAGAATTTGTGGGGGAACCATCACATGGACATGATCGATTTTATCTTCGCCCGAGGTTTGTTGTTGTGGAGACGACCTGCTCGCTTGTGATACTAAATTCGCCAGGCAGTTAAGTACCTAGCTACACAACCACTGAGCAGATGTCACAAAGCCCTCGCGTTTCAATTGTTACCAAACCCAAGGGCTGAGGAAGAAAGCATCCCACCATGAAGTTTCTATCCGCCCTGGCGTGCGTCCCCTTGGTTTGCGCAGTTCCGGCACCCCTGGAAAAGCGCGCAAACCCTACGGTCATCGCACCGCTCCCCAAAGCCACAGTTGCTGGTGTCGAGGCACTTAGCGTAGAGTCCTTCAAGGGAATACCTTATGCAAAACCACCTGTTGGCCAACTACGACTCAAGCCACCCCAGCCATTGACGGCAGATCTTGGAAATGTTGATGGAACTGGCGTACCTAGAGCATGCCCTCAGTTCCTCCTTGGCGTAGACAACCAAAACATCCCCGCCGATATTCTAGGAACGGTACTCAATCTGCCGCTGTTTCAAAAGATTACAAATGCTGGGGAGGACTGCTTGACCATCAACGTGCAGCGACCAGCCGGGACCAAGGCTGACGCGAAACTGCCGGTACTTTTCTGGATCTTTGGCGGCGGCTTCGAACTGGGCTCGACTCAAATGTACGATGGAACCAGTCTCGTTCGCGAATCTGTCGACCAGGGCAAGCCCATTATCTTTGTTGCTGTCAACTACCGCGTCGGAGGATTCGGGTTCCTGCCCGGAAAAGAAGTTCTCCAGGACGGCTCTGCCAACCTTGGACTGCTCGATCAACGTCTCGGTCTGCAATGGGTCCAGGATAACATTGGAGCATTTGGTGGCGACCCAGACAAAGTCACTATCTGGGGGGAGAGTGCTGGCTCCATCTCGGTACTCGACCAAATGATGTTGTATGACGGAAACATCAACTACAAAGGAAAGCCTCTTTTCAGGGCTGGAATCATGAATTCTGGTTCCATTGTTCCTACCGACCCTGTAGACTGCCCCAAAGGCCAAGCTGTCTACGACCAAGTAAGCCTTACTATGACAGTTCCGAGAATGCACGTGCTAACCATGCTATAGGTTGTTCAGGCAGCGGGGTGTGCAGGCTCAAGCGACACTCTAGCGTGTCTCCGCACAGTCCCATACACCACGTTACTCAATGCCGCCAACTCGGTCCCTGGTCTTTTGTCTTACTCTACACTCAATCTGTCCTACCTTCCCCGCCCGGATGGAAAGGCCCTTACCGCTTCCCCCGATGTTCTAGCTAAGGCTGGAAAGTATGCCAAGGTACCAATGATTATCGGCAACCAAGAAGATGAAGGCACGCTATTCAGTCTCTTCACCATGAACATCACGACGACTAGCCAGATAACAACCTATCTTTCCAGTATCTTCTTCAACAACGCTACTCCGCAACAGGTCCAAGACATAGTTAGCAGCTACCAGAACACCATCGAAGACGGATCGCCCTTCCGCACCGGCTTGCTCAACAACCTGAGCCCTCAGTTCAAGCGCATCGCCGCCATTCTCGGTGATCTAACCTTTATCCTGACGCGACGCCTCTTCCTCGAAACCGCAACCCAGGTGAACCCGGGCGTGCCAGCATGGTCGTACCTGGCTTCCTACGACTACGGAACTCCGATACTTGGTACTTTCCACGCTTCCGACCTGTTGCAAGTCTTTTTCGGTATTCTGCCTAATAACGCACGCACGACAATCACAGGTTACTACTACTCCTTCGTCTACAACCTCGACCCCAATGTCGGCAACGACTTGATGGACTGGCCGCAGTGGAGCCAGAGCAAGAAGCTGATCAACTTCAATGCAAACAGCAATGGTTATCTCGACGATAACTTCAGGAGTGACTCGTATGACGTCATCAAGAAGACTGTCGATAGCCTGAAGGTCTGAGTGGTCGTCACAACTGATTTCTACTTTTATTTAATGCCAACAAATAATGTTACAAGATTTTTTTTCCATGAAGAATGTGCCTTTATGAATTCGTACAATGATTACCAGTACTTTCGGACCATTACTGACACTGCACTGCCTAGAGAGGCGCTATCCGTCTCACCACGCCGACATGGATATCAAAAACCAAGCTTTTTTTTTCAATGCTTGGTACGGAGTTGAGCCGACACTTGGTTTCTTCAATGAAGCATTCCGGCCCACTAGCACCTGGCCACAATTAACAAATCTTGCCAGTAGAACGACTCCTACTGGCCTGAAAATGTTACACGTCTCGAAGCAGTAGTATTGCGCAAGGCGTCGCTCACTCGCGGAGAGCACGGCCATGCACTGCCACAACGATTACGCGATTAAAGCCGATACGACATACAGTAAGGCCGGCTGGGCCGCTTCCAAGCGTAAGATCGCAGCCCTGGATAGAGTGAATTGAGGGGGGGGGGCGCGGTCCACAGATAGCCGGCCGATCCAGTTCTGTAAACACAGTAGGTATTACATACACATGCCTTAGGCCGCCCCCTGCTTGCCAACCGCTGCAGGTCATGTGGCATAGAGCGGAGCAAACTCTATTCAGCGAGGTGCTTACTGTGCCAGTCTTGCCTACAAAACGCAATGCAAAAGACGGGTTGCGTTGCAGCGCTCTCGCGCCAGACATGCTGTTCCCTGCTTGACGAGTTCTGCGCTCGAGTCTGCAGCTTCAACATCAGCCTCTGCTACAAGCATTGTTTGCGCTGGACACGAACATCAGATCGCACAGCAAGCAAAACAAAAAAAAAGATCACCGAAGCACAAAGACTCCACAATTTGGAATAGCAGAAGGACGGAACTGGTAACCAATGCAAAAACAAAAAACGAATGACTCAGCCGAGGTTTGAACTCGGGACCTTCAGTGGCCCAACAATCGCTTGTTAGACTGACGTGATAACCAACTACACCACCGAGCCAGCTTTGCTGAAGAATGGGGAAAGCGCGACCCTTATGATGGCTACGATGGGAAAGAGCGTAGAGGCGGCGGTCGCTCCTGGTGAAACTGGTACGGTGTGGAGCCGAAATCGCGGAGCCATTGGTGCTATTCCACCCCACAATTTAGAGGGTCGATCTTTCCCACTGGAGAAAGTCACCGATGCTTGTGGCCCCCGGGTCCACAGCGTCTCGTACGAGCTTGACACGCCCCCCCCCCCAATGTTCTGGAGACGTTGGTCTCAAGTAGTCGAAACGACGCCGCACCAGCTCGCAGCACAAGTGTGGCGCTCCGCGACGGCGACGCCCAAAAACAGGTTGACAGTACACGAATTGCTCGTGTTTTAGGGCCTGGAGGTAGCGGAAAAACATGTTGAAGTATATGCTGTTTCATGGCGGCGATTTGTGTTTGGTTGAAACGGCTGGTGCGCGTATGGCACATCTCGCGGGGTGCGGTCTAACCACGAAGGGCATGGGTGATTTTCGTCTCAAGGAAAATCAACAGCTTGGAAACGGTTGCCAATATGAGCTTGAATGAGAGAAACTCGGGGGTGTGTGTGTGTGTGTGATGACGACGGTCTTGTTCGCGGCGACGTACCGGTCGGCTGGAATGTACAACGGCCTTGGTACAGCTGGGCAGTCGGTAGGGCGCCAAGGGGAGCTGCGGTCAGCATTCTGCGCACCCGGTACTGCATATACCTAGCATCCACACCGGCCAGCGCAAAACACCAGCAGCACGTTCTAGTGTGGAGAAATGGAAGGGAACATGGAGGGAATACAACACAAGCCCAGGATTTCTGGCTGGCGGCCTCTGGAAACCCTGGGCCAGCCGCCGTCTGTCTGCCTGCTGCTTCCCCCCCCCCTCGGCAACTACCACAGCTCAAAAGCATCCTTCTTCTCGCCTCTGCCTGGCGCCCCGTTTCCACCTAGCATGATACATTTCCAGACAATCACAAAGACTCGTGGGACTTGGTATCCTCAGGCTTAATTCGTCGACCACACGTCCGACTCGCGGGCACGCGTCAGCCTCGACCAACCCCGGCCAGCGTCGACGGTTGTGTGACCCATCTCCACAAGAAGGGGCATGTCAAGACTCCCCGATCTGGATCCACCCTGTGTCTGGAGAGGCTGCCGGCAGCGGCCTCCCTATGGGCCAAGCATTTCAAGTGTTGCGACTTTACTGGAGTTTAGCCCCCCATTGACTCGCTAGCCCTGCCTTGCCGCCAATGGGGTAATGATGTCGCGTCTCAAAGCCCACGCTACGTCGTCCGCTCCACGCAGTTAAGACGCCAAGTGTTGCGTTGGATGCTTAGCCATTTCGAAGCTCATCGCCGCGCTGTCTGGACCATTTTGACACCCCAGGCGAACGCTGTGGAACGCAACGCATCCGAAGCCTAAGGCGATTCCCGTTGATGCTGATCTCGCTAGACGCTCGCACCCCCCCCCCAACCCTCCCTTCATCTAGAGTCTCCGTATCACAGATACTTGGCAATTCAGCCCCCCCGTGGAGTGGCTGCCGGGTCGAGGCCCTAGCCACCATTACTTGGCCCCCAGTGTACAGGTGTCGTTCCTTGTATCGGCGCTTGGCGTCGCTCTCCCAGCTTTCGGTGACCAGTACGGTTTTAGTGACAATTATGTCCCTCAACTATTATTATTATTATTATTCTTACTCGTTTGGACGTGTCAATGAGACAAGTACTCGCCATCCCTGTGCTGCTTGCGTCCACGCCCACGACCCCCTTCACTCACGTCTCGACAGTCGATTCCAGAGGCATTTATCCGGGCAAACTTCAACAATGGCTTGGAAGGGCGCAAAAATAGCTTCTCTCTCTCTCTCGCAGCCATTATCAAAGCATGCACCCAGTGTTAAGCCTGAGCCCCCCCCCCCCCCCCCCCCGTCAGGTTCCCAACCCCAGCTCTCGACCCATTTGCTGCAGCAGTTCCATGCATTAGTTCCTGCAACTAGCATTGAGTCCTGCGCCTATCCTTCCTAGTAGTAGTTTTGACCTCACATCAAACAGTGGGAGTATCTTGGCAGTACCGGTCGGGGGAGTAAAGCTCTGCCGCGCCCTACTTGCGGATACTTGGCACAGCTTCATAAAAGTTTCACACTCCCTTGAAGCTGGTTAACCTCCCTTGGCAGAGGCGACCACTATCCATGGAGCCGTGCTACTCTGGCCAACAGTGGCTAGTGTAGACTGAGTATAAGAAGATGCAGAACCCACTTCTTCTGTTCTCCAGTCCGGTCACTCACTTTCACTTCTACACTAACTCTTTGTCATTATTCTCGTCGCCGTGCGACCTAATTAGCTATTTGATCACCCAACTGATTTGCTTTGGAATCCATCCCATCCACCAAAACTACCTTACTACTACTACTACTACAAGACCCTATTCCCACCGGAAAACAAGACATTTAAAATAACTCAAAAAAAAAGTTCAAGATGCTTCCTCAACACCTCCTCGTTGCGCTCGTCGCCACCGTCGCCGCCCTCCCCCTTAACATCAACCTGGGAGCTTATTCGCCTGCCCTGGTAGTCGGTGATGGTGAAATCACACTGGGATCCACAGAATCAGCATCGCAACTCATGGCCACACTGGCCTCGGGAGCCGCAGCAGGAAACGGTGGCGGCGGCGAGAAGCCCCCGGCCAAGGCTGAAGGAGCTGCGCCTGCTGCGCCCGCAAAGCGCTCCATTGCCCGCCGCGCCATCGACCAACTCCTCAAGAGGCGTGTGCCCGTTGAGCCCAAGATGGATGCAGTCGAGGCCGCCATGGAGTGGATCAAGCGGGATCTCGCTGGTTTCAACGCTGCGCTCAGCTTCGCCAAGGAGGCCCAGAAGGACCAGCCCAAGGTCGAGCTGGGCACCGAGAACTCTGGCGTCGGTATCATTGTCAACCCTGGTCTCAACGTCCCCGCTGGTTCTGCTGCTGCTGGTGCCCCCGCCAAGGGCGGCGAGAAGAACAAGCGCGATGAAGTGGTTGAAGAGTCGGATTCGCCCAAGATGACCCTCGTCGCCATCACCGAAGTTTAAAGAGCAATATACCCTACTTATCATCGCAGCGACCACGCACCCAATCAACCGACCAACCCACTTCACACCCATCCTCGCTTCCTTTTTTTGTCCACCCGCCAGAGGATGAGCGATAGACCGCTCTAGGGGAATGCGGAGTCTAGTCATGTCTTTTTCCTTTATCTTAGCGAACATCAGCAATGGTTTTTCTGCAGCTATACTTTGCAGACCAAAAGATGATCATGGAGTTTTTTTTTATCATGGGGGGGAATTCTTTTATATTACTGGTTTGGCATGCATGGCTGCCAGACGCTTGTATTTTACGACAAAACTTTGTGGATTCCAATGCAATTAGTATGTGATCAAACACCATCTTTTTCTTTGTTTTAACTTGTTTTCTCCGAGTTGAGTTTCTCGGACCAGTTCACTGGCTTTTCTTCTTCTTCTTCTTCTTCTTCTTCTTCTTCTTCTTCTTTTTCTGCTTTTGGGACATCTTACCTTGTTTCTAGATTTCGCCTTGCAAACGCCTTCAACGACGACAGCGACAACGATGCGACATACACGTCACCACGGAGAGTACCGGTTTCCTTGCACGGGGTTACCCCGGCCGCGGAATGCCTTTGTTCTTCTCTGCTTCATGCCCTGAAGCCGCATGCCCAGGCAGGTGCCAAACGCTTTCAGCCGTGACAATGCAGAAGGCGACATCCGCCGTCAAGTTTCTGAGAGGTGGCGGCGCCAAGAGATGGAACAAGTCGCAATCGAGTCTCAGTATGGTTGTATGCCGGCTTGGCGGGCATGGAACTGGGGTTTTTGCGCGGAACATGAAACACACTGGAATGGGCGGATTTGCGCCCTATGTAACCCCCCCGCCCCAAAGGACGAACAGTGAGTAAATAGCACACACACATACGCATACACGCAATTGGGCAGCTGTGCGTGCGCGGAACAAGGGGGGAAATTGTGGCGTATACGCGCGGGAAAGTTTCACGGCCCTCGACCCGACATCCATACCCAGAGTACGTAACTAAGTACGTACTTAGGTGCGCCCAAATGCAGGTCGCCTGGACGCCTTGCGATCAACCAGGCATACCAAGAGACAATGCGCTACCTTCTCATTGGCGCGCTCTGTTGCGCCGCCCCTATTTTGCCACTAACCTTGCTCCTCAAAAACTACAACCTGGACCAGATGGACCAGAAAGTCGTTGGCGTTGTTGTTGGCAGCGCAGAGAAGAGGGAGAGGGCGAGGAGATGGAGGTTTTGGCAACGCCGATCGTGAGGTTGGGGTTGTTTCGTATGCCGCACCAGAATCCCACGACGACGGCGTGGGCCGGAAACATCGCACCGTCGTCGACACCAATATAGGACCATGTGGCTTAAGTCGTGAAATTCAGCGTACACTGTCCCCCCCCCCCCCCAGCGTTAGCCACCGTGATCGTCGCTTCAGAAGTTCCCACAAAGCCGCCATGGCTGACGCAACCTTGGATTCAGATAAAAAACCACCACCACCAGGTACTCAGCCAGCTGGGTACTTGGTATAGTCTGCTGCCACTGTGAGACTGCCGTAGATCGTCGCCCAGTCTGCGGCGTTTGCTTCTGGGAGGTACTGCTGAAGCTTTGATGGAATGTACGTCGACCAGATAGCGCCCGAGATTGCTGATCCAACTGCACCACCAACTTCGAGGAGCGTAAGCCACACCGTCGTTGCAGCTGCGACTTGCTGATGTGAAGCCGATGCTTGGACGCCGAGCTGCACTGGTACGTTGAGAAAACCACCGCCGATACCGATGACGATTTGAATGCCCACGAGCGTGGCTGTAGACGCGTCTTGCGTGCGATACGCCAGCATCAGGCCCATTCCAAGGAGGTAAACAGCCGCACCGCAGGAAACGTAGTACTTGTAGTGCGCCGTGTACTTGATCAAGAGCGAGACTGCGACCGACGACACGGTCGAACTGAAGCTGAAGACTCGTGTGATATAGCCGGCAGCAGTGAGAGACTGACCTTGGACGACCTGAAGATACGAGTTGAAGTAGGGAAATACTGACATGTAGAATGCCACTGCACACGATAAGCATCAGGAAAGAGCCAGGACATGTATATACTCACTGAAGTAGAAGAAGGCTATCAAGACACCCGCGATGATGGTTCGCTCTTGGAACAGAGCTGGAGGGAAGAAGGCCACTGGGGCTAGTTTCTTGCTTGTCTCCCATAACGGGAAGAGGAGTAAAAACACCCCGCCGACGACCAGCATAGCAATCATGCTGGGGTTGCTCCACTGGCCGTCAGCATTTGGAGCCAGGGTAAGCGGTAGCAGGATCAATGAGATGGCAGCAGCGAACAGCAGCAGTCCACCAGCGTCAAGATCGAACCAGATATTCTTCGCAACTTGGAAGGCGCTGCTTCCTCGAAACGGACTCGGGACATCGAAGCCCAACTTCTTCGCTCGCCGCTGATTCATGAACAGGCTGGCTGCCAAGGGGACGAAACAAACGGGCAGAATGATAGCCCAGATGCCATATCCCCATCGCCAGATGGTATTATTGAGAATGGCCTGCCCGACCTCTGGCCCAGCCCAAGTCGTCCACAGAAAGGGCAGATCGAACAAGGTTGAGAACAGGGCACGATTCAGCAAGTCGGTAGTGTCTGCGACGAAGATCTGCTGCAAGACCTGGAGTCCATTGTAGCCGATAGACCAAAAGATTTGGGCGCCAGCAAACGTTTGGACACTGTTGGACGCGGCTTGCATGACATAGCCAACCGTGTATAGAAGAACAATAATAGAAAAGGACTCGAGGCGCCCAAAGACATCGGCGATTTTACCTGCCGGGGGCTTGATGACAGCTGCATGGGTGAGTATTTGCAATACACGGATCAGGAATAGCAAAACCTACAGGCTACGACGCCCTGGACCACCGAGACGGTGGAAACTAGCGAATGCGAAGAAAAGGCACTGGTTGCGAATGGCAGCAAGGCGCCCGTGACCTGGATCTCGAGAGAAGTGGCGTTGGCGATAAGAAGAAGGCTGGATGCGGCATGAGTGTGATGACAGAAGAAAGCAACAAGGGAGAAACGCACGAGACGTAGGCGATGACGAGCGACGTCTTTGTCCAGGCCTTGCTCACGGCCTCGATTCGTTTCACACCAGCCTGCGTGGCCAGCCCGCCTGGGTCGTCGCCCGGGAGGCCGTCATGCGTGTATTCGACATGCTTGCCGAATTCTGGGCGGTCCGCCTGGTTCTGAGCGTCTTGGCTGTGGACAGGGCCGCCGTCGGGCGGCATTGACTGTCTCATGGTCGCATTCCACAGAGGCAAAATACAAGTGCGGGAGGAGAGACGCTGCAGGTCCAGGGCGCTACTTTATCTGATCGGCCATGCGTCGCGACGTTGCTGGTGAATGCAGAGGGGGCAGAGCGGCAGCCGTGTGCTATTGGCAGTGCATTTTTCCCGCCAAGGAGGGCGGCGGTATGCCCGACAGGACATTCACCGCGCGGCTGCGGCTGGAGCGAGACCCAGTCCTGTGCGATGACCACATGGCGCGCTAGCATCCCGTGTCGTTGCATGGCCATGGCAGATGGTGTAGGTTGGCGGCCAGCGATACTGACAAGACGCATCTAATCTGATGGTTGGGTGGGAGCGAGACGTCTTGGCGTGAATGCTAGCGTCTTGGCACGCCGAGGCTCCGTCAGGGATGCATTTGAGGTTTTTCTCGTCGTGGCCTGGACCAGCGCTGGCTGTGGCATCAGCCGAGTGTATCGCAAATCCCGAAAACACCCTCTCTCCATGTGTGCACCGCAGCTGTCAGCGCCCAACGGGGTTACGGCCAGAGCCAAGCCTGTGGTGTAAGGAAATACAAGGCTGGCCGAGTGACGTCCGCCATCCCAGAACACCCGATACCACCTCCCGAGCCATTGCCCGGCCACCCGTGCTGGGCGTGCAAGCCGTCAATGAAGGATCCAGGATCATTGTTCCGCCGAACCATCCGCACGCGGGTATCCTCGCCAGCCGCCTCAAGCATCTTGCCAAAACCTACTTGCCCCATGCGTCGCCAACAGCCAAGATAGCCTTGAAACGGTCCCTCAAACATGCTGTCAGGCCGCCACGCCCAAAAATACGGTGTATTTGCAAACTTCTGTGCCGAGCTTAGGCACTGGGCCATACCAGGGGTGAGTGGCGTTTGCTCTCTCTCAACGTCGAGTTTTCGATCATGTTACCAAGGCATACCACCCTGGACTGCAACTATAACGTCGAGTGGAACGACAAGAATTATTACTGACTAAAAGATTAACAAACGACGCGGGGCTGCTCTACCTCACCGCAGGGCAATCCCGGCCAGTCTTCGGGCCAAGACCCCCCGATTATGCCTCGAGCTCCTTGCGCTGTCGTGTCGCTCCCTCACTCCCTTCGCCCGTTACATCGCTATGCTCTTCCTTCTCTGCATTTTCCAGTACGCCACCCTCGCCGCCTGGCGCCGCCTCTTTCTTGAGTGCCAACTCGGGGTTCAATGCTTCGAGCTGCTCTCTCATCTTGCCGCTCATCTCCTCGATGCTGGGCACCACCCAATTTGCGCTTTCCCACGGCTTGACTCCCATCAGGTACATGGTGTCAATCTCCTCGAGGGTACGGCCTTGACCTTCGATGACAAAGAAGTAGACAAGGAGACCGCCGACCACGTTGGTTGCGGCAAAGACGTAGCCGTAGCGGAAGTCGATTGCACCAGTGACTGTTCTGTATTAGTCTCGATATCTCGCTAAGTGAACAAGACTGGGACTTACTGAACGGGGTGAAGAAAGCAAGCAGGAAGTTCCACAACCAATTCGATGCTGTCGACAGCGCCATTGCTTTCGCACGGTAGCGGCTGGGATACAGCTCACCGCAAATAGTCCAGCTGATGGATCGTCAGCTATGCAAACGACATGGAAGCAGCGTCTACTCACATCATCGGGCCCCAGGTGGTCGCAAATCCAAAAATGAAGAAACAGGCGAAGCAGATCATAGCCGTAGCCGCGCTCTCGGTCCGCTGAGGATCCTGGCGATCAAGCGAAAAGTGGCCGACGGAAGCGAAGATCAAGAAGCAAATGAACATCCAGCACGAGCCGGCGATGAGCGACTTGCGGCGACCGTAATGCTCGACAATATACAGCCCGTAGAAGGTGACGCCGAAGTTGATGCCGTTCTACCACTGATTAGCCTCGGACTTGCGCAGCAGCTTGGAGCAGAAGCACTAACCAGGATCATCTGCGTTACGAACGAGTTCTTGATACCGGTACCCGCGAAAACGGTAGTGCCATAGTAGAAGCTGTGAAGCATTAGCGAGTTCCATGCGGATACAGCCGTGTAGCTAACAAGTAATTGGCGCCCGTCAGTTGCTGGAACATCTGCAATCCCATGCCGATGGCGATGCGGTACGCCATCTTGGGCGCTTTCCACATGCCAATCCACTCCTGGATGGGTCCGTTGCTGACTTTGCTCTCAGCCTCTAGCTTGGCCTTCATCTCCTCGAGTTCGAGCTGGACCATGTAGTTGTTCTCAGGCACGCCGTAGACCTTTGTCATTGTCTTGACCGCCTCGTCTACCTTGCCATGGCGGTAGTTGTAGCGAGGTGTCTCGGAAAAGAACAAGATACCGACTGAAAGAATCACAGCCGGTACGAACGAAAGACCCAGGGTGATTTGCCACGAAGCCGCCTTGCCAGACTGGTGTTTCTCAGCCGCATAGTTGAAAACGGCAGCGAGGAAAATTCCAAAAGTAATCATCAGCTGGTACGTTGAGATGAGGGCACCTCGAATATGGCGAGGAGCGGTTTCGGCCTGTACAACCGTTAAATCTCCCTTTCCAACCACAAAATACTGCTGGAATGCATACCTGGTACATGGGCACAAGCAAACTCAGTGCGCCTACCCCCAAACCAGCGACAAAACGGCCCATCATGATCTCATACCACTTGTCTGTTGCCGCGATCTGGACGATGATACCAATGGAGAAGATGCCACACCACACAATGATGCTATTCTTCCTGCCAATGAAATCCGCAATGGGCGCCGCAATCAGCGCTCCAAACAGCGTACCAATCGACAGCAGCGCAACAATAAGACCAGACCGCACGTTAGAAAAGTAGAAAGTGCCGTTTCGGCGTCGCTGGCCAAAGCGCCGCAGGAAGTCTTTCATTTCCAGGAATCCAGAAATCTGACCCGTGTCGTAGCTGTATAGCGTTCACTGGTTAGTCTTGTCGAGGGTATAGTAGCATCCAAGAACAGAAGGACTGGATATAATAAAGAGCGAAGGGAAGTTAAAAAAAAAGGCATGCCATACCCAAACACGAATCCGCCCATCGACACCAAAACACCCATGCCGAGGCCTGCTGCCGTAAAGCGAGGCAGCGGCGTGTTATCATAGCCAGCATGCTCGCCCGCCCACCGCGACGAGTTTTCAACGGAGCTCCTCCGTCTCCAATCCTTGATTGGATTGGAGAACTTTTCTTCGATCTTCTCCATCGAAGTACCAGGTCCAAGATACAGTAAGTATCCTCTCTGTCAATCAAAATATATTAGTCAGAACCAGACACCACCCGATGACCTGGGGTGTATATGTGTCTGTGTCTGTATCTGTATGAGAGACAGGAAGAGAGAGAGAGAGAAGGAGGTAAGCGGAGAATATATGTGAGTGTGAGTGTGAGTATGAGTGGATGAAAGAGTCAAGATCAACACGATTGAGGCTCAAGCAAACGAAACAAAAAAAACCAACCCACCCACCACGTCTTTTATACATATATTAACGTTGGAGGGGGGGGGGAGACCACAGGGTTTGCAGAAGGCCATGGAACGGGGTAGCCGGTCGGATGGCGGGATTCCGCTCGTTCCCTTGTCTGCTGACGAAGTTACATTGGTTGTGTTTTTCCCTCTCTTGCCTCACACACACCCCTCCTACATACCATGCTCAGCGGCGTTTCGATCCAAGCCCATGGGCACGAGATCACGACGCGGAACGGACTGGCGATGGGCGATGGATGGCGAGATGTGTGAGTGTGTGTGGGGCGGATGGGTGCGGATGAGTAGAGAGGGATGACAAAAGCTCCCGATTCGAGTTCTGTATCACGCGCGTGCTACCGGGAATGCTGCTTGCAACACGACGATTGGGTGTTTTTGCCTGCTTTGCTCCGGGGAGCCATGTGCGGAGCGCTCGAACTGGGTAGGTGAGAAAAAAGAGAGAGAGAGAGAAGTTGGGGAAGCATGCACACGCAGGGTTGTATGATGTAGTAGTAGTGGTGTGTGTGTGGGAACGGGGTGGTGGTGGGCCTTAGTTACTTAGTCGACGAACGACTCACGTTCGTCAAGTAATGTACCTAGAGAATTACTTCGTGCTCGTGCTCTGTCTTATTTTTCTTTCTCGCTCCCTTTCTTTCTCTCTCTCTCTCTCTGCATTGCTTCTTCCTTGTTTTCTCACACCATGGGGCCATGATACGATTGATTGTATGCCCGAAACAAACATCAACAAAAAAAATCAATAATAGAGATATGTTCTCACGCCACGCACCGAGAACCCTCCCCCCCTGGTCCACTCTCCTCCCCCCTCTCATACACAACAAGCATGTATACATACACAAGGAACAACGGAAAGGCTAATTCCCAAACACAGAATAAAGGTGCAACATGCATGCATACCATGCCTGTCCATGTGTCGGGAGAAGCAAGCTGCGAGCTGGGGGGGGGGGAGGGTGTAAGAAACCACCCCAAACTGACGTCACACGTCCAGCTTACGCAACCTTCCAACAAGACCCGAAAAATAAAAGGCCCACAGCCAAACGGTCACAATCGTCGCCTCGCAGCAAGCCGTGTAAAGCGGGATTCTAGAAAAGCTTAGCCCGAGGAGCACGACGCTGGTGTACTGGCACAAAGGTCTCCAGGCTTGCATGGCTCGCAGCATCCGCGCGCTTCCGGTTCGAGCGTTGCCCTTACACTGGGGGCACGTGGTTGCCCACATCTCGTGACGCCTTTGGGCAATGCGACTGCACATCATCATGGGTCGAGGAGACGAGTACAAGGGAGGGGTGGTGCAGACCGCCGTGTTTCTGGCATCTTTGTCCGGGGAAACAAAGTGTGTGGTTGGGGAGGGAAGGGGTGGGCGCGGGAATACTACTGTAGTGTGTCGTATGCTTGTGAGATTTTAAGAGGAGGAGAAGGGGGGAGGGGGGAGGCAAAAAAGATACATGGGACTTTATACCGGGTTGGGGGTTACGGATCGTACGGGGATGAAGCTCCGGAGTCTGGATTTGATCGAGTTGTGTTGCTTTGTAGGTTGTATGTAGTTGGTGTGGTGGGTTGTTCCGGGGCAAAGGTAGCCATGGGAATTTGTTGGATTGAGCGGAAAAGGCTGGGTGGGGGAGAGAGGGTAGAGAGGGAGACACTACGTAGTTCCTGACGATGAGAAGGTGTCTGAGTCAGATAATGTGGAGGTTTGGCATCTCGACATGTGGACCCTTCTTTTGGACTGTCGGCCTCGCCTTGTCTCACGCAATCTTCTCGTTTGTAATTGCCTTGTCCGCGGGTCTTCGTGCCTGTTTGCCGATGGCCTTTCCAGGGTGTCTCTGCGTGTGCTTGGGTGTGCGTCGGCGAGGAAAAAAAAGATGGGCTAGGATCCGCGATATTTGGTCCAGCTTCTCTCTCGTGGTTCGATGGCTCGCCATGTCGTGTAGGGGGCGAGTCGTACGCATACGAAAAGTGCCACCTCATTAGCATATAACATGACTTGCCTTTCTGTAAGAGTATACAAGAGCACAAGTTATGCAGCCTCCGTGGAGACCATGGCGATTGTCTGGCATGTAAGAAACGCGTGATACTCATCTTAACCGCTGCAACAGCTATCCAATCAAGACTACGGTAATGTGTAACCCCCGTCGATAACCAGATTCGCTCCCGCTGCCAACACGTCAGTTCCCGTTGCCTGCTTGCTTGGTGCCACGCACACGCAGAGCAGAAGGAAAAGAAGGTAGAGGGGGCAAAACACCGAAACGGAAACTTACTCATGTAGCTGCTCGCATCACTCGCCAAGAAGACATAGGCCCCCTTCAGTTCCCCCGTATCACACAACCTCTTCCCAGGCACCATATCCAGCCACTTCTCCCTCCACTCGCGAGGATGCACATCCAGCATGTCTGTTGCAATGAAGCCCGGAGAAATGCAATTGACGCGCGCAAAATCCACCCACTCGACGCTCAGACAGCGCGCAAGCTGGACGACGCCCGCCTTTGACGCATTGTAGGCGGCCTGTTTCTGCGGCAGGTTGACGAGCATGGCCGACACGCTGGCGGTGAAAATGACGTTGCCGTGGCCCTGGGCCTTGAAGATGACGCCCGCCGCCTGCGCCGTGTAGAATGCGCCGTCGAGGTTGACGGCCATGATGTGGCGCCATTCCTGTTCGGTGTAGTCCTCGGCGGGGTGGTGGTTTGCGATGCCAGCGTTTGCAACGACAATGTCGAGGCCGCCAAAGTCGGCGGCGACGGTGTTGATGACGCGGGTGATTTCGTCCTTGTTCTCCACAGCCGCCTTGTACGCTTTTACCTTGACACCCGTGTCGGCGGCAATCGAGTCGGCAATGGCGTCGGCGTCCTTGGTGCTCGAGTACAGCACCGCGACGTTTGCGCCCGCCTCGGCCAGCCCCCTCGACGCTGCGAGCCCAATGCCCCGGACGCCGCCTGTGACGACGGCCGTCTTGCCCTTGAGCGAGAACTGAGATGTGACGTGGGCGTCGGTGTTGGCTGGTTTGGCGAGCGGCATTGTGACGGGTAAGCGGGGATTCAAGAAGGAGGAAGAAGAAGAGGAAGAAGCGTCGAGCTGGCAGGACGAAAAACAACCGCTACGAGCTTGATGAATCGGGCCATGGAAAACGGAAGATCGCCGATGCCCATTAGTCTTCGGAGTGGGTGTACCTGTTCTGCAGCCGTATCGTCTCTTTGTGGAGTAGCATGGCATCAGTTGGGCCGTTGAAGCGCCCGCCCCGCATAGGGGAGACGGTTGCCCTTGACCCCAGCACCCCCCACAGTGGTGCTCTACAGCACCCGAAATCTGCCCTTTCATGCTGGATACAAGCATACAAAAATGGCCTTGTCCAATTCATCAAGTCGCCCTAGTCAATTGGGATACTTACCAAAATGGCGTCTGCAACAACAACAACTGAAAAGGTTTGCCGTGTTAATTGCCATGTACTCATTTCCTCCCCCAGCTAACACACCCACCAGAACCCAGCCTTTGTCTTGCGCGCCGTCCAAGACGTCGCCTTTGAAGACCGCGAAATCCCCAAACTCCGCGACGAGCATGAAGTCCGCGTGCATGTCGCGCAGACGGGAATCTGCGGCAGCGACATGCACTACTGGCAGCGGGGCCGCATCGGGGATTTCGTGCTGAAAAGTCCTATTATCCTAGGCCATGAGAGCTCTGGCACCGTCGTCGAGATAGGGTCTGCCGTGACGAACCTTAAAGTAGGGGATCGCGTAGCTATTGAGCCAGGTGTGCCGTGCCGCCGCTGCGATTACTGCAGAGCTGGCTCGTATAACCTCTGCAACGATACCATTTTCGCGGCCACCCCGCCGTGGGACGGCACGCTGGCCAAGTACTACACCGTTGCGAGCGACTACTGCTACAAGATCCCCGACCACATGGACATGGAGGAGGCAGCGCTGGTCGAGCCCGTTTCCGTCGCCGTACAGGTCTGCAAAGTCGCGGATTTGCGTGCGAACCAAACCGTCGTCGTATTCGGCGCAGGTCCTATTGGAGTACTCTCACAGGCCGTAGCCAAAGCCTCAGGGGCGAGGAAAGTAATCGCCATTGATATTTCACAGGCACGACTCGACTTTGCCAGGGCATATGCCGCGGACGGTGTCTTCCTGCCGCCCCAGGCCAAAGATGGAACGGATCCTATTGCGCATTCCGAAGCGATTGCAGCATCCATCAAGGAAAAGTTTGAGCTTGGTGAAGGCGCAGACATCGTGCTGGAATGCACTGGTGCCGAGTCATGTATCCAAGCCGGCATCAACGTAGCAAAGAAAGGCGGCACCTACGTCCAGGCTGGCATGGGCAAGGAGGTACATCTACCAGTCCAGCACGCGTTAACATCGAATTGCTGACTATGATGTTTAGAACGTCGTTTTCCCCATCACAACAGCGTGCATCCGTGCCCTGACCATCAAAGGCTCTATCCGATACTCAGTCGGATGCTACCCGACAGCCGTCGATCTGGTGGCGTCGGGCAAGGTCAATGTGAAGAAGCTCATTACAAACCGATTCAAGTTTGAGGAGGCGGAGCAGGCATTTGAACTGGTCAAGGCTGCAAAGGAGGGCGTCTTCAAGGTAGTCATAGAGGGTGTACAGTAGACATGGACGTGCATGGAGACCGAGGGTCATAAACGGTCTTCCGAATACACTCGCGGATCCGTCGAGATTGACGGGATTCTGTACTTGTGATAGACTGCAATGACATGTCTAGTCAGCAACGACATGTCCAGTGCAATTGAACCTGCTGAAACAGCCAAAACCATAACCACAAGCAACAACCGCGATCAGAAACATTGCGTCATTACCCACAGGGCCAGATCCGATGGTCAGCCGCTCTCGATGCTCGGCGCTCGATGCAAACGTAGTGAGCATCGCATGGGTGAGTGTGCTCCGTAACGAGGCTTGCATTGCATGTACGACACGGTTAGCGTTGGGGTGACAGTCGCCCGCACCCACAGCATGACTCGTGCATCATTTACCCCAGGCCGCCCGCTCGCCATGGCTACTACTAGCAACCCGCATTCCGCTATTACAATGAACCGCTGCCTGGAAACCTGGGGAAATGGGCTTTGGCGTGCCTGATTCTCGGGGTACCCCACAGTTTCGGCTATGTTGACGTGAATGTGTGTATATAACCAAGGCGGGGGAGTCCCGTTGACCTGCGTATAAAACCAAGACGTGGATGGGGTCTCCATGCACGTATATTCTTGCTGGATGACCAGTACTCAATCCTCTTGATACATATAATTGTATTCGTTACGACGAACCACGGGCAGCCATGAAGGATGCGGATATCGTTGGCCACGCCATTGCGGACGTGCTACCGCAGACGGACAAGTACTGGTTCCAGATTCCGCACTTGCGGCGCCTGAATCTGATCTTGCTGGTGCCACTGCTGTCGTCGGCGGTTGCAGGATATGATGGTGGGGCATCCCAGCTTTCTCGTGGCTTTTTGGAGTTTTGATACTGACGATGGCTAGGCTCGTTGATGAATGGCCTTCAGTCTCTTCCGCAGTGGCAGGAATACTTTGGAAAACCGACCGGCGCCCTTCTTGGACTTGTTAATGCAGCGCAGTCTGCTGGTTCGGTGGCTGTGTTGCCTTTTGTCGGCATGCTGTCTGATCGTTACGGGCGACGTATTGTCCTGCTTAGCGGTCTTATTGGCGTCATCGTCGCAACAATCATACAAGCGACCGCGACGACCCTGGCACAATTCATCGTCTCCAGGGCTGTCGTTGGTGCGGCGGGTATGTTCGTTGTTCAGCCGTCGCCAATGTTGATTGCGGAGCTGGCATATCCCACGCACCGGGGCAAATACACCAGTGCCTTCTGGACCATGTATTATCTCGGTGCCATCCTGGCAGCATGGACAACGTTCGGGACCCAGGTCTACCCTGGTAATTGGAGCTGGAGAATACCAACTATCCTGCAGGCGGGCTATCCACTGATCCAGCTCGCCTTCTTCTGGACATTGCCGGAATCTCCCAGGTACGTATTCATGACTACACCCTGCTCGCGAGGAATAGCTAACGAGATGCGGTAGATGGCTCGTAGCACAAGAGCGCAACGACCAAGCACGCGAAATCCTGGCACGGTACCATGCTGGCGGCGACGAGCACAGCCCTTTGGTTACACGGGAAATGAGTGAAATCGTCTCTGCCATTCGACAGGAAAGTGCAGCAAAGTCGATACAATGGTCAGCGCTCATCGCAACTCCTGGAAACCGGAAGCGACTCTTCCTTGCCGTATGCGTGGGTGGATTCGCCCAATGGAACGGTATCGGCGTGGTATCGTACTACTTAACGCTAGTCTTGGACTCGATCGGTATAACAGATGCATTCATGCAGACGCTCATCAATGGTCTCTTGCAGATATTCAACTTTGCTGCAGCTGTGAGCGCAGCACTCCTCGTCGACCGACTGGGGCGACGCACCCTTTTCCTGTGGAGTGGTATCGGCATGCTGATTTCGTACATTGTCTGGACAGCATGCTCGGCTGTAAATAACCAAGAGAACAACAAAGCGGCAGGATACGTGGTGGTTGTGTGTCTCTTCATCTTTTATTTCCACTACGACATCGCATACACACCGCTCTTGATGAGCTACCCGACAGAAATCTTTACTTATAGCCTCCGGTCCAAGGGCATCAGCTGCGAGCTCATCTCCATCTACGTCTCCTTGGTCATCCAGGCATTCGTCAACCCGATAGGGATGGAGAACCTCAGGTGGAGGTACTACATAGTCTTTTGTTGTCTGCTGCTTGTCTTCTTAGGCGTTACGTATTTCTTCTTTCCCGAAACAAAAGGTCGCAGTCTTGAGGAAATTGCCGAGATTTTTGACGGACCGGGAGCATCGCCTGACGCCGACCTTGTCAAGAAGGAGGACTTTGGCAAGCAGCATATCGAGGTGGTTTAAAGCATCGCAAATGGAATCTGTGTGATATTCAAACCTTGGGCTGACGAGCGGAGAGAGTGACACCGTATTTCACCCCCAGGGAAATTGTGCCTCACTAAATGCATTGGATCCGCTTGGGTTTGGTTCTCCTGCGTTGTCGACATTCGGAAGGAAATCAGCCCATATCCCCCTCTGTATGAGTACATCCACTTCTGCGTCATTCGCATTCGGCCACATCATGCTGTAAACATTGTTGATCTGAGTGTGCGGAGATTCCTCAGTAGGATGTTCCAATAAAACACCATCAGGGGTCGTGAGCGCATGTGCATCCTGCGCAGCCATCTGGGGTTGCAAAAACGGACCGCACAGTCGTTCAAGGACGTTCAGACAGTCCTGTGCGCTCGGATTGATTGTTGCCAAGTGCTGCATAGTCCGCATCGTCTGGCTGATCTGCGCACGCCAGTTTCCGGATGACGGTGCAGTAGGCTCGTTGCGCAAACAAACACAGGGTATGAGCGATGCTTGGAACAAAAAGTACAATGCATACCACGCAGCCATTCGCGATGGTGACGTGTTGGCCCAGAACGTACTGATGGCGCTGATACTTTCATTAGCTTCGCGGAGACATCTGGCGTAGGCCTCTTGCACTGCTGACGGCACTGCATCGTCACCAACGTGTGACCTTGCTTGGAGCACGCGCTGAATAACGTAAGGCCGATACATGATGATTCTGAAGTTGCTCAGTCGCCACCACATAATGGCATGGCCAGTTGCGAACTGAGGAGGTATGATCGCATCACGGCGATACCAAACAGGCACTGACGACTCCCATTTCCCTATCATTGTATCGTCGAGACGAACAAGCTCGGTGGCTGCTGGGAACGGCATTGAAATGACTTTTGTGTAAATGTCATTGGCCAACAGATGAAACCTCGACTGCATGATGACGGCACTGAACGTTGTGATATGGTCCGCCTCACTCGGAGCTGTGCGGGATAAGTTGGTCAACGCTCTGTCGGAAACGTTAATGGGCAAATGGACTTCGACATTCCTGTTGGGCCAAGCCAGTGGGCGACCAAACGTGACGGCAGCGCCTATGTTGAAGACGAACATGGACCACCACACGCGCCGGCGAATCTCCATGTTCAGCGGGGATATGTCCCAGTGATGGAATTCCTTGTGCAGCCCCAGGCCCATTGCCATGTGAAGGGCCAGGCCCAGGTAGTTGTACCCACTGTTGGGCTTGTTCCGCTTCTGCAGATAATTTGACATGAGCGTGAGGGTCTGTACGAGGGTGATGTTGCCCACCTCGAGGCTCTCGATAGACAGATTGGACACACATCACACACCAACGTCAAGTTTTCTAGAATAGGTGTAATTTTCGTTAAATATATACAAATCCCTTACAAGAAACTAATTATAGCAAGTTTTAAGACGTGCAGCGTGCGCGCTGTGGAGCTATAAGCTATAAGAGCAGATAGTTGAGACACGTCTTACACTCAAAACAAAAACACACACACACACCAACTTTTAAGCAGAAATCTTTCATCAAAACTCGTCAATTTTCTATCAGATATAGGGGTAACACGTCGCGAGAAACCGATTTACGCCACCTCTAATGTGTGCAGCCCTCTCGTTGAGGTGCTAGAGGGGGTATTGTCGGTATTCTTGCGACGTGTTCGAAATGCGAAAATCTTCGAGAACGCACAGACCGCCCCGATGACTAATAGGGAGACTACCAAACGAAACCAAAAACAATTAAAAACACCAAATAAAACAACAAAAATCAAAAATCCTATATCTAAACGCCGAGACAGCCTGATCCCGCTGTGGCACCATATCCAACCGCCAGGACAGTCTTTGCCTACTGTGGCACAAAATTCAAAAACGCTATAACAGTTTTCTGGTCTGTAATAGCAAAATAAGTCGAAACGCCGAGACAGTCTTCGCCTACTGTGGCACCAAATCCCAAACGCTGAT
>NW_007359926.1:1281256-1290947 GCF_000359705.1 Exserohilum turcica Et28A | reverse complement strand
CATAGTCACTGACTGCAGATAGACTCTAATGGAATAATAATAATAATAATAATAGACAGATTGGACTTGGCAGCCATGAACAGCCTGCGATCCGTGTCGTCAGGGCCTGTTGCTGTTGTGAAGTGGCCAATTGCAGCCACCATAAGAGCAAGGGCGTGCCAGCTGCGCCCACTGGGCCGGGGAATTACTTGGGCGTATTGGGCACGGAACGTGTGCTCCTCGACCAGGGGATATGAGTTGTGGTAGAGGCTGAAGTAGCCGTTGATGGCGGTATCCAGGTCTACGGCCTCCAGGTCGAGGCTGTCCCAGAGGGGCGTATACAGCCAGTGTCCATTGTCTGGTGTAGGGGTGCTCAAGTGGGCTCCAGGCGGCGCTTTTCGCGAGGAGTGGTGGGCGCCGGGGAGGAGCAGTCTCAGCATTGCAGCGCCCGACGCAACTCCTAGGTAGCCTGCTTCGCTTTCGTCTACTGTGAGCGAAGCCATGCCATCGACGACGCGCTCATCTTCGCCAGGCGAGGTATGGGCATGCGCACTGCCGCCGGCCGTCTCAGCCGGGGTGCTGTCCTGCGATTGCTCGTCCCAGCTGAAATCAGCCGGGCCTGAAGGCGGAGCCTCGAGCGAGACGTCAATGGGAGCGTCATCAATGGCACCATCTGTGGTGGCATCCTGGGGGTGGAGCGCTTGGGCGGCATTGCTCTGGGCTGCTTCGAGCTGTCGCACGCGCGCTTCGGCAGCTTGGAGGCGCTGCTCAGCGCGGGCGACCTGGGCCTGAGATCGGCGAAGCTGCTCTTCGATCTGGGTCAGATATTTGCGCGTCAAGGGCGTCCTGCTGTGCCGTTCATAGAGGCAGTGCCTGCGGTTCCTCTTGCAGGGCCCGCATTCGGGCAGCGTCTTATCACATCGGGCCTTTCGTCGGCGACACTCGTTACAGGCTTGTTCGCGGTCGCGGTCTTCATTTTGGAGGCTGGTGGTGCTGTTCATATGCAGTTGGCCCACGCATGCTTGAGGGTGGTGATGCTGTGTTGTCGCGGGGTGCGGCGTGGGAAGTGGGAAGCCTGCAAGCGGCGGGGTTGAGCTCAGGGCTCACTGACTAGGTTGTGGCCTTGAGGGCACAGCACGGCGAGTCATTGATCGTCGCCTTCACACGCATCGTCTGGGGTTGGCGCTACGACTAGAATATTTTTGAAATGCTAACAAGCTCTCTCTCGCAAACACACATGGATGCTGATGCGCGTGATAGCTGTGTCCCGAAACGCCCTGACGCCTGCTTCCATGCACATACGCTGTAAAAAGCCTCGCCATGCACTCACGCCTTTGCATGCGCTTTCTGCCACTTGACGACCCGTTTCCGTATATCTGCTGCCGTCTGCTGCATGGGGTTGAGCTTCATGTCCCTCGCCATCTTCGCATAGCCGTCCCCGTACTTGTTCACCAATCGCTCCACCCATTCTTGCTCTCGCTGGCTCTGGCCCCGCGGTCCTTTCTTTGCGCCGTTCATGGCGGCCTCTTCCAGCTGTTTGATGACCGGGTTCTCCGGCTCACCGTCTCTGTGCTGAGGCACCATGGCAAATCCGTTCCATTCCATCTCCTCGCCCTCGGCTTCGATTTCGTTCAGCGGGTCGTTTAGCGGGTTATCCTTGCTCTCCAGCGAGCCAGTGACGCGGAGAATGGCTCCCGTCTCGGGGTCGCGCTCGACTTCAACCTCTTCTGTGACAATAGTCTCCGGCTTCTTCGCTTTGGACACAATGTTCAGGGCATTTGCTGTGCTGCCGGCGGCGGTATCCGCGCGCGACGACTTTTCGTCATTGAGGCCAAGCAGCGCAATCGTCTTTTCTGTGCCTCCAGTGGCATGGTTGAGGCGCGCCGTGAGACCAAGGCGGCGGTAGTTTTGCGATAGTGTTTCTTTTTGATTCCTACATTGCCCGTCAGCGTCCAGCACAATGGCAATAGCAACGACGCATCGTACCAGTGCTGCGCTATGATGGGGTTTTGCAAAATCTTCTTCTTGGACGGTCCCTTTTGGCGCTTCTTGGGGATTGAAGACCGGTTCTTCTTCTTCTGCAGTTCGCGACCCATCTCGTGTGATCCGGAATGTGTTTGGGGATATCGGAGTGGTGGTTTAAAGGGCGGGAGCTGTCGCGAGGCGCATCTTCCAAAAGTTTTGGCGAACCTTTCTGCCGTCGGGGCGCTAGTCTTATCGATAGGCGGACCACCGAACCTGGCCTGAGGCCAGACTGCAGTACATGTACAGCTGCCGCCCCTGCATCTTCAGCATCCTCCCCCCTTCCCCCTCCACGCCCATATCCGGGTATTTAGATCCAACTACGTGGCCACCATGATATCGCGTCGCAACAGGACCTTGCTGTCCTTGGCAATCTTTGCTGGAGTGCTGGCCTGGAATGTGGCTGGCGCTGCCGTCAAGGGCGAGACGGGAACATCTGTAGAGAACTTGACAACTCACGACATTGAGGAGCAATTGCAGGTACGTTGTTCGCATGCACACCATATGTTACGTGTGAACACTCCGGGGCGTGGGATACACGTCGAGCTGGCATAGTGCTTCTTGTCAAGTTCCCTGAAGCGCCGCCTGATGTTGCGTGTTCGTGTGTTCCTGTCGGTACTGACACGCACTGGCTAGGAATGTCCCCTTGTGCAAGCTCTCAACCAGCACAGAAAAGCCTCGAGCCCTACTACTTCTTCCCTCACCGCCCAGATCTTCGCCTTCCTCTTCCCCGGCACCCCTGCGGTGAACTCGCTGCTGGCAACTCTCTATATCTCCGGCCCGCCCAACTTCCTGCTGGCGCTATGTCCACCCAACATCGACCCCTCGTCGCTGTCCGTCATGGTCGCGTTTGCTGTAGGTGGCCTGCTGGGCGACACGCTGTTTCATCTGCTGCCAGAGATCTTTTTGGGTGAAGAGGAGCACGACTCGGTCAAGTTCGTCATGGTGGAGCCTAACAAGAATCTCCTGCTCGGTGTTGCTATCATGGTGGGCTTCATTACATTCGTGGCCATGGACAAGGGCCTGCGCATTGCGACCGGAGGCGAGGGCGGACACGATCATTCCCATGGACATGTGCATGAAAAGGCCGATGCTACGGCCAAGGCAACAGGCGTGGAGGTCAGCGAGTCAAAAGACAAAGTCCGCGCAAGAAAGGCGGCTGCGGGCGACAAACCAGGCAACGCAAACGAGCCAGCAGAGATGGACAAGGAGATCAATGCGAGCGTCAAGCTCGGTGGTTATCTCAACCTCATTGCTGATTTCACCCACAACATCACCGACGGCCTAGCGCTTAGCTCCTCGTTCTACGCGTCGCCTACAATCGGGGCTACGACGACCGTGGCTGTCTTTTTCCATGAGATTCCTCACGAAGTTGGCGATTTCGCACTCCTCATTCAATCTGGCTTCAGCAAGCGTGCAGCCATGGGCGCTCAGTTTGTAACTGCCGTGGGCGCTTTCCTGGGAACTTGCATTGGCATCGCTGTGCAAGAATTTGGCGGAAACTCTGCATCGGCCGTGTCAAATGGCCCTGGCCTTATGGGCACAAGTCTCCAATGGGGAGACATGTTGCTACCCTTCACCGCCGGTACCTTTTTGTATGTTGGAACGGTTGCCGTGATCCCCGAGTTATTGGAGACGGGACCCAACAAAGGGCTGGAGTTGAGGAAAACCCTGATGCAGTTCGCCGCAATGTTCACCGGCGCAGGGATTATGCTTTTGTAAGTTTTTCACCGTTTGGATCGCCCGGCGCCTGAAACTCGTGCTAACCTGCCTAGCATCTCCTGGGATTAGCGGTCTTCATTATACATTATCGTGTAAACGCCCAAACTCTATCTACTCATTTAGATCTCCACAGACGCACCTTTCCAGGGTCGGTTCCAATACGTTCAATGCCCTGTTGGCCAGGTAGAATCACGATTGCACAGCATGTACTTCAATACCTATAACGCACATGATATTCTCACGTCTCAATTGCTGCATTCACGACACCGTAATGACGCTGGCACCTTAGGATTAGTGCCGGCCTCGGCCGTCTCGCGCCGCGCGCACTGAACTGGTATCGTGGGCGGCTCATTGGACGGGCTCCGTATTCTCGCTCCCGCACCCACGGGTCAAAATGAGTTGTCGACGCTGACGGACTAACTATGGGCCGAATCTTGTCCCATTGGGAATATAAACTTCGCAGATCCTTCCCACTTCGCTGTCACGGACGTGCCGGATAGGCCACGGGCATTATCACGATCATGCCGTAGCTTTACTAGGAGGCAGCCGGTGAAATGAGCTCTAAGAACCTGCGGTTTCAGCCGTCGCCAACGCTCAGCTTGTACGGCAGCTGAAACCGAATGTCACTACCCCGGATTGACATTTCCACTCGGCTTGGATCCTATGGCCAACCGTACGCAATTGTTCACCGTCAAGGCGGGTGCGGATATGCTAACCGGGCACAGGTTGCCAAGCACGTCGTATTAGATGAGATTTTGGCCTTGTTTGGGCAAAGCGGTTGGCGTCAGTGCCCTTACCTTTGGCACTTGGCGTACATGGCACGCTTCACAATAGAGTAGACGCTAGCGCGGCCGTCTTACCGCCGCCGCCTTGACAAGAACAAACTAGCTGTTGACTGGCCGTAGCGTTGTCTTGTACATATGCGCCGCCTGATTGTTAGCCTGCCGTCAGACGAACACTGTCTCGCTTCGCCTTCTTCTCTCTTCTCTCTTCCTTTTGACGCTCCATTGTCGAGTATACGATTGTTTTTTGTACCTCAACTTGTTACACAGCAGCATCTTCCTTTGAAGAGATTGATGCTATAAAAGAGCCAGGAATTGGGAAACGAGGACACCCCCTTTGGACATCACGACATGCGCCCCGCTACCAAACCAAGCCTCAGATATGCCCCGCGGCCGCACCCGCTTCTTGCGACAGTTCTCGTGTTTTCCTGTATCTTGGTATTCTTCTATCAACTTGTGCCGTCCTTCACCCATGCGACGGACCAAATCGTCACTTCGGTCACAGATTACCTCGACTTGCACACGACTGGGAGAAATCTCTGCACAAAGGAGGTCGGCACCGCCTATTGCTGCCGTCTCCTTCTCGATGCCGAGCCTTGCGTCAGCGAATGTAGAACCCAACACGTCGACCGGGTAACACAATCGCTCACTCTCGAATACGATCGATGCGCAAG
Source organism: Exserohilum turcica Et28A (assembly GCF_000359705.1). NCBI lineage: Eukaryota > Fungi > Ascomycota > Dothideomycetes > Pleosporales > Pleosporaceae > Exserohilum > Exserohilum turcicum. The sequence goes on along the minus strand of NW_007359926.1, from coordinate 1,285,768 downwards.
CCAGTGCTTGACCGAGTATGAGGCAGCTTGCCCACACACCAGTACATCCGGAAAAGCAAGCAAACTGCACAGCTGAAGGCAACCACCAAACCTGATTTGTGGGAAAAAAGCATGGCCTTAATTATCATGATCAAGTTGTGACAACACGACATGTCTCAGGCCTCCACACACAGCAACACAGCCGAGGGGGCGGTGCAAAGTGGGGGCTGCCAAGTGTGCGGCGCATACGAAGCGGTTAGGACGGCAACCGTTCGCAAGTGGAGTACCGAGTGTACCGAAATGCAAAGGCAAGAGTTAGGCTTCCAGGTAATTTGGATCCTTTGTAACGAGGAGAAGGCATGGTTGCTGTGGCCACGCAAGAAAAATAAGGTGTTATGAAGTGGGGAACGGGCTCGTAATGTGGGTCATCTACATTTGCTGGAATATGCGCAACGAATCCCTTCTTGTTTTTGAGAAGAAAAGAAAAGTATCTCTTGAACTATACCAATGGCTGGATAAATGGCGAGTCTGGGGGATATGCGCCTAAGAGCACAACCATGGATTATTCGGTTAGGCGCTAATCCATCCCATTCCTCGGCCTGTACATGAAGGATGATATGAGACTTGTTTGTTGCCGAGTCGTATTGCAGCCTAAAGAAATCAGGAGAAGGGCTATGCTAAAGCGAGGTAGTCTAATCAATGGTAATGTCTTTAGAATGACATGATTAACAACTGCAATCTCCCGGCCCCCCTTTCCCCTTTCCAAATGAGAAAAACCATATGATGTCTAGATTGATACGCAGCATACAACAATGACTCTAGTATAGTTGAAAAAAAAGATAAGAAGGGAGAGAAATGGCCTTCATTCTGCTTGAATCATGGCATATAAAACCAAGGCTAACAATATGCAATCCGTACGAATACGAGAATCTGCTGCTGTGCCGCAATTAGCAAGGATCTTGACCTTCCCGTTGCCTGCCTCGCGTCCTCACGACACTAACCAATAATCAAAATATCAGGACTATAGCATAGTATCATACGTTTACTTTCGTTTCTAACGCAAAGTTTCTGTGTCGCGGGAAGCGAGAACCGCGGTATCTGGGTATGCAGACAGATTATTGCAAACACCCTCATCCTCATCGTACCTCTACACCGACCAGCTACCTGCTCTCTTCTTATATACCCAAATATCAACCAACCTACCTCTCTTCACACACACACACGCACACACAACATACAACACAACCCTACCTAAGCCCTTTTTTCCCCTAAGCCTCAGTTATCGTCAGCACATCTTACCTAAGCCCCAATCCAGCCGAGCCCAGCACCCCTTTCCTTTCCCTATCTACTCTACCCCTAGCTATTACTTATCTTGATTCCAGTCTCGCAATCCCTGGCTTAACACAAACCAATATGTATACACACAGACACGCGCACGCGCCCAGATGTGGAATTCGGATAACGCGAGCTCACGGTAAGTAAGCGCTAGTGCGTCGGAGGCGGCGGCGCGGAAAACGTACCCGGGACAAGGAGGTATTGGGGTTTTTGAGGCTGGGTTGAGGAGGACATGAGTAGGTAGAGAAAGTGGCGATAGTGGTAGTAAGTAGTGGTAGTGCTGCTGCCGAGCAACGGCTTGCAGATCTGCTGATCGTGAGACGGAGCGTGTGGGGGTGCTGCTAGTGGTGAGTAGCGTGAAGGGCCGAGGGGGCGCAGATGTGCGGATGTGCGGAGCTACGGGGCTACGGGGCTACGGGACGTATTTATACTCCGTCATTGTGTTGCGCGTTTGCGTGGTTTTCTCGTTCGTGGAAGGGTGACACGTTGGTGTGGTTAGGTAGGGAGATGCGTAGTGTGAGTGGTGGTGGTGGTATAGGATGGGGGGTGCCGGGGGCACTGAAACGTTTGCTGTGGCATGGAAGAAAGCTGGTTTTGATGAAATGCTTCGATTCTCTCATCAGAGTTTTTTTTCTTTTGGAGAATTCTACGCTGAAGTAGGAGTAGTGTGGTTTTATCTTGTATGGGTGATTTAGTTACGGATAGCGTAATTTGTAAAGTAGTGAGGTATCGTACCCAACACCTTGTATGCAATACTGGTATACTTTGACGAAAGAGCTAAATGAGTGATTGTGTACGAGTTAAGTGATATCAATCTGGTGCTTTCACCACTCACTCACTTCGAAGATTGGCCCAACCAATCACTCGTGAGCCCAGTTTTACCTCTCACTTATTTCCGACATCGGCTCGTCAAATTATGAATTTGTTGTTGCCTAGCGTTAGTTTTGCTATTTCACAATCTCTTACCTTCTCGTTGTTATCACCAAGGCTGTTGTGACATAGAGATCAAAGACAAAATGTCTCTACCTGGACCGGGTTCCGCCAACACCAGCGACGAAGCTCCAATACCCAGCCCGCCAATTCCAGAATTTCGTTGCCTGAAATGCTGCGATATTCTCACACAAGCGGACAAGCAGATGGCAAAGGACAAGTACTGGAAAAACTGCAAGAAATGTCGCCATATGAAGAAAGTGTCACAGCGGAGACTGAAGGCTGCTGTATCTTCTCATTCCTGTGGCATGGTGGTTCAAAGACAATTGAATAAAGCAATCAGCACTCATACTCCATCCAAGGGTGGTATCCCTACAAAGGTCTTTTGGCGAGGCATAGGCCTGCTCTCCGAGTTATCCTTCGACGTTCTACTTCGACGAATCCCCGCGATAAAGTCAAGTGTAAAACCCAACCACACACTGCCAGCTCAGTTTCTACAGACCAAGATATCAAGTCATCTCAGAAAGAAATCAGATTGAGTTGGAACAGCGCCACATGTTGGATTTGGAATAACATCGACAATGCGAGGGAGACACCGATCAGCGTACGAGAGTGTGCTGTGTGTCTGGTATCAGCCCCAATTCAAGACTTTCCGCAACTTGCGTCCTGCAATCACATCCCAGATGTGTGCCACGATTGTTTTTTTGAATGGCTGGATCAGAAAATGGCCACTCATGATACAAACAGTATCGCTTGCCCGTCCAGCGATTGCGAGGCATTAATCATTCACCAAGACGTCCAAAAGTACGCTTCCCCAGAAGTCTTTGCTCGATTCGACGAACTCTCTATGCGTAGCCTCCTCAGTACAGATCCAGAATTTCTGTATTGTCCAGCTGTAGGTTGCAATTCAGGACAAATTCACAGCAGTGGTGTTGAAGGCCCAATCTTTCGCTGTGCCGCCTGCGGGTATCGAATATGCACTGCGCATACGCCCATGATCCCTTTCCATGAAAACGAGTCATGCACACAATACAATGAGCGGATTGAAATCGAAAAATTAGAATGCGGAACAAAGAAAGAAAGAGCTCTTGTTCGAAAAAAACAAGACGAGGCTAGTATCGCGTTGTTGAAACGGGAAACCAGGGAGTGTCCGGGGTGTGGATCTTACATTGAAAAGATACATGGTTGCGATCATATGACTTGTGAGTTCAGGGCACAAATTTGCCTTCTTCTTGGGTAAGGTGCTGACTTTTTCCAGGTACTCGGAAAGGATGCGGTTTCGAGTTTTGCTACATTTGTCGAGCACCATATGCGGGTGCACGGGGCATTCGCACAGTGGGCAACTTAGCTCATGCCCCAAGTTGCCGCCATCATTCGACTCGGCTGCCTAGATTTCCAACATTCGCTCAGTAATTTTGTCTCCTCTTTTGAGACTGGTTTGCGTAGTATGGTGCGAGATGGAGGATACCAAGAACTGGAAGTCGTATGCGCACATCGAATGATATAAGAAAATAACCCCTAGATGGATAGCAGGAACATCAAAGACGATTGTTTACGGGTTAGAGGTTCATACTTGACTTTTGGTACCTCAATTGACACACTGTTCTGGCGATATCTTTGACATTTCCACGCTAAGAGTGCGTAACTATAACAGATTTTTTCAAATATGCGATGAAATTACTTTACACTGTATCAGTGCATAAACCTGGAATGAATGACATTCCAACTATGGAAAAAGATATTGCATTATGTATGACTTAAGATGCCAGCGCATCGAAAATACTAAATGGAATGGCTTTTCTGGCCTCTTCAGCAGTGGCGTCGCTAGGCTGTAGCTGAATCTTGGGATGACTTTGAAACTCGTGGCGTCACGCGTCGTACGTTCGCCCCTAACGTAACTAGCCCCACCACAAAGTGCGCGCGACCACAAAGTGCGCGCGCGCCTTACAACCACCTCAACCTCAACGCGTCGTATCCCCACCACTATGGCTAATATTGAGGCTGCGCTTGCAGCTATTAATGCCCTAGGACCTGATGAGCCTTTTTCGTATACAGATATTGCAAAAAAATATAGTGTTGTTCGATCTACGCTTACCCGAAGACACCAAGGCCTACACGCCTCACGCGCGATAGGTGGCCAAAAACGGCAGCTCCTCCACCCACAGCAGGAGCAGGCCCTAATCGCCTATATCAATCGACTAACAGATAGAGGCTTACCACCTACTCAGCCAATGATACGCAATTTTGCCTCACAGATCGCCAAGACTG